>NW_025920408.1:0-68974 GCF_902686445.1 Sciurus carolinensis
TAAAAGTTTTCATGTCTGTTATTCCTGGACAATAACTCTCATAACAACTTTAGATTTTCTTTAAAATTTTCTGTTTCTTAAATTCAGGGTTTCGACCATATCAGGTCTACATTTCTGCATTTTAGTAGTGATTTATTATGTTTTAAATTCTGATTATGAAGAAACTATTTACTTTGAGAGCTTACTCTCAGAGCTGGCTTTCCAATTCTATACTTATGTAAATTGTGGTGCTTTGGTATTGCTGGTATGGTGGAAGAAAATTCTTTCCTCATCCTGATGTCCTACACATAACATCACAGGTCATGTGTATGACAAGCAAAATCAGCATAATTGTAATCTGCTGTCCATTGCAAGCAATAGGATACAGCCATGAATTTGCAAGGTATTCAGGTCCTTTGCAAATTGAATTACTGTCTGTGATTATCTTTGCTTACCAAATGATCATCTCAATTTCTTCTTGCTGTTTTGTTATATTACTTTGAAACTCAGTGGTCGATAGCTTTATTTTTTACAGACCATTAGCAATGAAAAAAATTTTAGTATGTGTTCACTGAATTTATCTTTTCATTCCCAACAATTTCTGCAGTTTGTGCCCTACACAAAAGTCCATAGTACTTCCATTATTCAATATTCAGATTTGAAATGTACAATTCTGATCTTGCAGCATGTGGCATGGGTCAAATGATATTATGCACTGGAAAACTGTGCTCCTCACATCACTATCAGGTGCTTGTTTTATCCATCATATTCACTTTCTTGGAGCACTTTTGCACCAGAGCATGACACTAACCTAGTAGTCTGCATCCTCCAGGATCTGCTATAAAGACCTTGGGCATCATCACAGAGGGCCTGTGTCTGAAAGGCATGAGTCAGTTCAAGAGTATGAACCCTTATGCCAAGGCAGATTTTCCAGATATATGTGCATTTAAAGGTAAGTTGAAGGGCTCCTCAGAAATTCGGGTCACAAAAATTTCTGGGGTGAGCTAATTGCAGGGCAGTAGCAAATGTAGTGGGACCTGGCAGGTAGAGTGTGCACAGAACAACTCTACTTTTTGGCTAGCTGCCTCCTGCCCTCCATCACACATGCTAAATGACTCAATCCCCTTCTCTCCTCTCTAGTAGTCAATATGCACATAGCACGTTGAAAAACTATGCTGAGACCACAAACACATTTCACAAATGTTCTATGCATTTTTAAGCTGCATTAATTCAGGTTATAAGACTAGTAAAAATAATTAAATGCCAATTTAAAAATAGTTACCTAACAATTAGGATAATATTATGCAATATATCATTACATATGAACTAGTAAAAAACAGAAATATGGGATGGAATAATTCATTATGACTTGAGACAGGCATAATAAAAATGTTGGAATGAATGTGGAATATTTGAGTAAGCATGAGAAAGTTATACAATGTTGTGTTTCCTAAAACACCAGGGAATGATAGAAATAAAAGGTCATTATTATGACTTTATCTAGACAGTAAGTTCATATTGGTTTATAAATTAAATGGGAAGCATCTCCTCCATCCCAAATATGTACTATTAACCTTGCTGCTGTTTTCTTTAATAGTCATTTGTTCAGCTAATTCAGATAATGAATCACCAATATTCTGGCATTCTCAAAGAGTGAGGGATAGACTTCTCTTAAACTTTTTTATCCTATCAATTGAATGTGGCTTGAAAAATTCCTGAAAGAATGAACAAAAAAGTGAAGTTACCAATATTTTACTGCTCAAGAAAACAATGTCATTTTGGATTTCCTGAGAATCTTCAAAATAGGAATATGATGAATATAATTAAAAAAATTTTACTTTGCCAAACATCACAAAATTCAAACTCTAGTTTAAAAAGATGCATTTGCTAATTAATGCTATAATTATTGGGCATTAATAGAATAGCAAAAATTTTGCATAATTAGAATTTGATCATAATAATAAATTTAGGATTGGAAATTTTCTAAAAATGTAGTTTCTAAAAGATTCTATCCCTACAAATCACAATGACATAGGAACCTGTCACTAGATAGCTTCAGATATAACCTTGGGTTAGAAGAGGTAAAGAGGAAAGATAAAGAATAATCTTTGACCTTTTACTATCCCATTTTTACGATTAGGAAATTTTCTCAAGGAAGTTCCCTGGTCCAAGTCAGACAAATAACAAGATAATAGACTGAAAAATAGGATTGCCATTGACTTTATCCTCCACATTATAGCATCTCTGAAATTGTGATGTATTTCACAATTAATAGGATGTCAAAATGTAATTGAGAGCATTTTGTCTTATACATACATAAATGAATGATACAATTCATGGTGTATTCTTATAAATGATGAAACAATGTACTTGCTACTAAACCCATTTCTCCAACAATTTATCCATCACTTCTTTCTGTTTTACTTTCTGACTTGCAATGAGCAGGTTTATCAGATCATCATTGTACTATAAGCATTATCCTACATAAGAGTAAGGTTCTCATAAATTCCTTTATGCTCTGGATCAGTGGTGGAGTGTTTGCCTGGCATATGTGAGGCACTGTGTTCAATCCTCAGTACCACATAAAAATAAATAAACAAAATAAAGGAACTGTATCTATGTACAAATAATGTTTTAAAAAACTCCTTTATGCTAAAATACATGTTTTACCAATCACCTCTGTTTACCTATTTCTGTCTGTGTTTTGCTTATTATCTCATTCTAAGGCTCTATTCTGAGTTGTTGAGTTTGCTGAACAGGTGACCTCTGCATAAGATATAGGTTATGTAATAATTTTTATTTGCTTAGGGGTTGAATGGAGGGTACCCTATACAAATTTACATGTAGCAATAATTTTGTTCCTTACAACTCCATGTTATATTTACTATCCATTTCAAAATAAACACTACAAGAAAAATATAAAACTACACACATTGAAATAACAAAAGTTACATTTACACTATAATAAAGACTTTTTTCACTCCTAAGCTGTAAAATAGGAGACAGATTTGGTGAATTATTGAAAAGACTTTATGCCTTTGCTTGGATTGGTTATAAAACCAAACTGATAAGTATATTCTGCTGAATATTTTCTATTAATTTATCTTTTAGATTACTATTCCTCTTTTCAACTGTATCTAACCTGCAATTAAACCTCTCTATTGGGCTATTCATTTTATTACTACATTTTATCTGTTTCAAATTTTCCTTTTCTTTTCTATAGATTCAACTTCTCTAGTGAAATTTTCAATCTCAGCATGTATTTTCATAACTAGATTAGTTATCATGTTTTAATGCCTCTGTAACTCCCAAATCTGTGTAACCTGTATCAAGACTATTTTGATGTTTGAACTGTTCCTGTTCTTGATTATTTTCTCTTGGTCTTACTGTACACTTAGCAATTTTTTCTTGACCGCCAAGTACTCTATGAGAATGGTTTTATGAAATGCCTATAGGAAAAATATACAGATTCCAGATGCTATTACCTTCCGCCAAAGAAAATTTAATTCTTTCCTAGAGGGAAGTCAAAGTAGATGAACAGATCAACTCAATCCAATCAGGAACAAAGATTGCTTGTGACTGAGTTTGAACAGTATTATAAAGATTGACCTGCCTGTGGTTTGTCCTCACTCTTATGACACAGCCCTTCAACATATTCTACTGTAACCTGAGCCAGAAAAACAAACTATCAAAAACTCCATGCAATTACTCCAGTTGCTTTTTGCTTATTTTTTATGACATAAGAGAAAACCCATTACAGAATGTGTCTGTATCCTTCTCTGCTGAATCTTAACTGACTCAGCAGCTCTACAATATCTTCAAAAGGATTTTAGTTCCCTAGTACTACTAGTAGTTTTAGCAGAAACTTTAGTCTTTTACAAGTTACTCCATCATAGGCAAAAATGGAGGTTTTGATGTGGATTTAAAGATAGCATAATGGAGGTATTTTACCAAGCAATGAGGTAGTCAATGAAATCAAAAGTTGAATCCATAAAGAAACCTGTGTAGTGTAGGACTGTCCTAAATGGTATCCCATATTTGGCTGTCAAACTTATTGAGCTACCTTCATGGTCAGTCATTAATGCCATTCATTTAAACATACTAGATACTTAAGATGAGCTGTGCTATGTCACTCTTATCTCTCTAAATGAGTCTGAAAAAGACTTTACCTTAGAGATATTAGAGAGTCCCTGTAGTAAGTCATCAAGCATGACAATTGTGTTGACCCAAAAGAGTCATCAAGAAATCTACATTCTACAAATGTCATAAAGCTGGTAGCTCATAACCACCAACTTCTTAGACAGCAATCTTTTTAAATACAGCATATGGTTGCTGATGTCTAATCAACTACACAGACATCATTTCAGAATCTGGACATACAATTTTTTTTTTTTAAATTGGGACCTATTTCAAAATTTTTGAAAACTGGAACCTATTTTTCATAATAACAAATAAGAATAAAATTAAGAAAGCATAACAGGAATGATTTATATCACATACTAACAGATCAGATATATATGGATTCAGTATACATTATAACATAGAGTCTGGCTATTTGAAAGAGCAGGCAATAGCCAAATATGGCTAATGAGTACCTGAAAGAAATTAGTACAAACTGAGTTGTGCCATAATGTGAAATATACATTAAACTTCAAAGACTTAGTAGGATAAAAAAATATAAAATAATCCAATAATTGTAATTAATATCATAGAAAAAGAAAATGGAAATGATAGCTGCTGGGGGAAGAAGCAAAATGAGAATTACTGATTACCTGGTACAGATCATCAGTTTTACAAGATAAAAAGAATCCTCAGAAACATATAATGGTGATGGTTGCAAAACAACTTCAAGTATTTTCATAATAAAAACACAATAATGGTTAAGTCAGTACATATTAAATGTATTTTAAAAAAACTAAAAGCTCTTATTTGCCTAGGACAGTAATAAGCATTTATTATCTCACAAAATTTTAAATTTAATTAATTTTAATTGTTCTACTGATAATGCAGAAGAGATACTTTGGATATATTTAAGTGAAATGCATTACTAAATTAAATCCATCTTTTAAAAATCCTTTTAAAAATACATGTTCAAAAGCTTCCTACAGAGGACAGAAAAAGTCCTTCCCATGTATGAGTTCATTTCTGAGTGAAAAATATAAAGGCTGTCTGTTTAGCTAAATATTTCCCAAGAATCAGATCAATAATGTTAGATTGGGGATACAGAGCTGGGTAGTGGAATAATGAGTTTCAGATATTATCAGATTCAGATGTAGGAAAAATGTAAACATTTGAGTACTCAATGTGAAAAGGAGAAGAGAGAAAAATAGTAATGACAGAAACAGAAAGATTTTCAATTACGCTAGTCCCATGGAAATAATTTTAGTAGTTGCTATTATTTTATTTTAGATGAAATAATTTTATTTTAGACATGCAAGAAAAGTATTTCAAGATCTACTAATTTAAAGCAACAGCTGTATACAGATAACAAAAGCAACAACTTCTTACAGCCCAGCATACAGCATCCAAAGCAAACAGGCTAGCCCCTGAATATAATTACTTTCTAAGGTAACAATGACCACAAAATATGTTTCTTATATGAAGATCTGTACATTATTTGAAAGTACTCAAATGATGCCTTGATGTGAAGCATACATTCCAGGGACTTAATATTTTTAATTTTATGGTTCCACTGTGGGGATGTGGGGATATTTTGGATGAAAAAATAAATAATGGATGTGGTGGAGTGGTCCAAAATAACCACTGAGTAAACTGAACTGCAGCTTTTATTTATGAGATATATTTATTTTTTATGCCAGAGTGGCTGCAAAATGAAAAACAAATTAATAAATATATATTGTTTACAATATAAAAACATTTAGGTATTGAGACAGCATGAGAAGTTTTGAACTACATAAATAAGTTCAGTATTGATACATGGAAAGTGGTATCACTGAGCAATATATAGTGCAGAAGACATTTCCAACAACCTTGTGACAGTTCTTAAAGAGATTGATTGATATCATAATGTAGCACAAATGTGATTCAATAAATATGGCACTACAAAATTTCTTAACTGAAAGCTTTAAATATTTTATATGAGTACAAATTAATTTTATTTTCTTGTGTTATTTAAACATACTCTTTTATGTGGTACATTAGAACATTCTAACTCAGTTTGCAAGAAAATCACACTATAGTTTGCTTTATTTTTTTCCCCCTTCAACAATTGAAGACTGAACAACACTAAATATTATGCACTGCTTACTTGGACAGATTATGTCATCCAAATTCTCTTTGATAAACAATAATGAATGCTATGTTTTCTCTTATAAAATAATCACAGATGCTTCATTACTTGTAACTTATGTGTACTGAAGATGAACTATTACACAAATTATTCTCATGTCATACCTGGTCAGAAGAATAAAATATATCAAGATCATATGCAGAATGAAATAATACAGGAAAGATAAATGCAAACAAGAAAATATACAATTGTAATGGTACTGGTTCTGAACTATTCTATTATTATTTTACAAGAGAGTTACTGAGGTGAGGATATTTTCTTTCATAAATATTTTAGCTCCTTATTTCCTCTGCAAAATTTTGCATACTTGATGAGTATTCATTTAGAGCACAGGGACATTAAAATATTCATGTTGTAACACCTATAGTAGATAAGCTTGCTCAAATGCTTTAAAAATATTTTTCTTCATTATTTCCTTTACTTTCCCTCCCAAAAGAAACTAATTCACAATAAAACAAACCTTCTCAAAATTAAAAATGATATCAAGTTCACAACACTGTCAAGTAATTTACACATAACAGTTAATTATTTCCAGGCTACTTAATTCATTTTCCTGATCCTCAATAGCACAGCAAAAGGCTGACTAGAATATCTTTTGAAAACAATCTTCAGATCTCACCACTCAAGGAAGCACATTAGGGTTTCCTTGATAAATGTTCTCAAAAAGCTCTAATGTGATCTTTTCCTTCTCTTTGTATAACATTGGGACATAAAATTTTAGTAGTCTACACTTGACCTGACAACTAAAATACAGCATACGCTGCTTGGCAGCTGCTGGCCATGGACATGGTAAAGCATAGCAAGGGTGACTGAAGCGAAGCCCCTGGAAATGTGCTAAGAAAAGAAGCAATGCTGCTGTGGTGAGGCAGATTTCAAGAGATGGAACATCTGGCTGAGTACATTGAACAAAAATGAAGATGGGTTATATGGGAAAAGATATATAATTAGAAAAATAGGAAGAAGTTAGGAAGATGGACAGGACATTAGGACTTTGGAACATAGTGCCATGACTTTTTGGGTGTTTAATTTTCACAAGAAGGTTCATGAATTTTCACACTATTTTAATATAAAAAGAGAGCTCTATAAATGTATTTCTTAGAGTGGCTGAGTCTCTTTATCCCTATCTCCAACACATACACAAAGATAAATATAAACTCTAGACAAAGGAACAAAAGGAGTCCTACCTGAAAACTCTAAAGAAGGCCTAAGTCAGGACAGAGAATAGAGGTCCATTTAACACTTTGAAAAAGGCAATCTCATGGCATTGGGATGGACACAGGTTTTCCTTCCTCTTTTTGCTTTAGGAGAGTCCATGGGGGGAGGGGTAAAAACATTTTTAAAGAAATCTGTAGCCTGGGTTCATGAAGACCCAGAAAACAGAGAATTAATCCCCAGATCATGGAAAGTGAGAGGTAATACCAGAAAGAAGAAAACCTGAGAGAGGGTACCCCAATTTTGTGTATACCTTCTGCCCACATCTCTGTCTAACAAATGAAGGAGACATTTGTGGGCAGATTGGAAACAAATTAAAGCTAACAGAACTGAGATCTGAAGATCCATGAAGAGGAAGTTTCTGATGACTGACCTAATGACAACTTTAGGAATCTAAACTGTTGAGGCTAAGTCATTAACAAAACATGGCAAATGTGTCTGTGCATGTTTTGGGGATGTGTATAAAACAGGTGATCCAAGGAACTGGAAAATGCCTTATAAAAAGAAATTAAAAATGAGAAATAACTCAAAATGAAAGGAAATAAAAATCATATCTCAATAATAACATTGAATGTAAATGCCATAACTCATCAATCAAGAGACATAGTCTTTAAGATTGGATTAAAAAGAAAGACCCAAATACATAGCTATCTCCAAAAGACTCTCCTAATGGGCAAAGACAATGACAAGTTAAGATATAAGGATGGAAAACAAATATCATTCACTTATGTACAAGGAGGCTTTAATATTCATTGAGCAGGCTTGAAGTCAAAGAAAATCAAAAGGAACAAAGTATGTCATATTATACTGCTTAAGGAAATTATACATCAATAAGACATACCAATTATAAATATCCATGCCCCCCAAAATGGAGCATCTACATATATGAAACCTTTCTCAATTTCAAGAATTAAATAAACTAAAACATAATAATACTGGGTGATTTTAATAAATCCCTATCAACAACTGATAGATCCTCCAACCAAAAACTAAATAAAGAAGGCTTAGAAATAAATAATACAATTAATAATTCAGACATAACTGACAAATGGAATATTTCATCCATTAGTGATTGAATATAATTTTTTCTCAATAGTACATGGATCCTTCACTAATATAGATCATATTTTAAACCACAAATTAACTCTGTGTAAATGCAAACTATAGCTGTAATACCTTGGATTATAACAGATCATAAAAGAATGAAATGAGAAATCAGTGATATAATAAATAAAAGAGAGGCTACCCTGACAACTGGAAAATAAATACTACACTAATGAATAGCTAACAGATAACTGAAGCACTCAGGGATAAAATTTAAAAAATTCATAGAGGTAAATGAGAATAGTAACACAGCATATCACAATTACTGGGACACTACAAAGGAACTTCTAAAAGGAAAGATTATTGCATTGAGTTCATTCAATAAAAGAATAGAAAATTCCAACTAAATAACCTAGAATTACATCTGAATGCCTAAGAACAAATCTATACCAAAATGGTAGAAGACAGAAAATAATTAAAATCAGTGCCAAAATCAATAAAATAGAAATAGAAAATTAAAAGTCAATGAAACAAAAAGTTGCTCCCTTGAACAATTAATAAAATTAATGTACATTTAGCCAAGCTAAAGAAGAGAAGAGAGAGAAAACTCAAATTACTAAAATTTATGATGAGTACAAAATATTACCACAGACACTAATGAAATGCAGATGATAGGAAATATTTTAAAAATCTGTAATTTAGTAAAATAGAAAATCATAAAGAGATCAACAAATTTCTAGATCAATATGACCTACACAAATTAATGTAGGAGGACACAGAAAATTAAACACACCAATTTCAAGCAATGAAATAGAAGATGCCATCAAAACCCTACCCACTCCAAAAAAAAAAAAAAAAAAAAAAAAACAGGACCAAATAGATTCTCAGCCAAGTCTTTCCAGACCTTCAAAGAAGATTTTACTCTAATATTTCTCAAATTATTCCATGAAAAAGAAAAGGGGGAAACACTTCAAAACTCATTCTATTATCCTAGTTTCACCCTGGTACCAAAACCAAAGATTCATCAAGGAAAGAAAACTTAGACTAATATCCCTGATAAATATAGATGCAAAAACTCTTAAGAAAATACTGACAAATTCCATACAAAATCATATTAAAAAGGATAGAGTACCATGATCAAGTGAGTTTCATGCAAGGAATGAAAGGATAGTCCAACATACATAAATAAATAAAAAAATGCATCACATCAATAGATTAAATGCAATAATCACATGATTATCAACAACAGATGAAGAGAAAGCATTTGACAGAATTCAGCACCCATTCATGCTCTATACACTAAATAAATTAGGGATAGTTGGAACATTCCTCAATATTTTGAATGCTATATATGCTAAATCCAGGGCCACTATCATTCTAAATGGATATAATTTAAATTTTTTTCTGCTAGAAATGGGAACAAGACAGGATGCCCTTATTTAACACTTCTATTCAACTTAGAACTTGTGAACCTCACTGGAAAAAATTAAATGAAAGAAATTAAAGTGATATGAATAGGAAAAGAATATCTTAAATTATCTCTATTTGCCAATGACATGATTCTATATTTAGAAGACCCAAAAAATCCACCAGAAGGCTTCTAGAATTCATTAACAGATTATGCAAATTAACAGAATATAAAATTAATACCCATAAACCAATCATGTTCCTATATATTACTGATGGATCAGCTGAAATGAAATTCAGAAACTCTCCCATGCATAATAGGCTCAAAAAATTCTCAGGTATCAATCTAACAAAAGAGGTGAATGACCTCTACAATGAAAACTACAGAACATTAAAAAAAGTAATTGAAGAAGACTTTAGAAGATTGAAAGATCTCCCATATTCTTGGATAGGCAGATTTAATAAGCCAAAATGGTCATACTATCAAAAGCATTTTAGAGATTTAATTCAATTCCTATAAAAATTCCAATGATTTTCTTCATAGAAATAGAAAAGTCATTCATGAAATTTATTTGGAAAAACAAGTGGACCTGAATAACTAAAGAAATTCTTATTGGACAAGTGAAGCAGGAGTCAACACAATATTACACCTTGTTATACTACAGAGCTATAGAAACAAGAACAGCAAGCTACTGGCCCCAAAACAGACATGAAGACAAACAGTACAGAAAACACAGAAACAAACCTACATATATGCAGTTAACTCATTGTAGAAAAAGGTGTCACAAACACATGACTCTTCACCAAATGGTGCTGGGTAAACTGGAAATCCATGTAGAGTACAGCAAAATTTATCCCCTATCCTTAGCCTGCATAAAACTCAACTCACTATAGGTCAAGGACCTAGACATTGGAAGAGATTGTTTATGTCATAGAAAAAAATAGAAGACCAATTGTTCACCATTTTAGCCTAGGAACTGACACCCTCATCAAGATTTCTAAAGCACAAAAGGTAAAATCAAGAATCAATAAATGCATGACATCAAACAAATATTCCTCACAGAAAAGAAAAAGAATGTGAACAGAGTTCCTACAGAATGGGAGAAATCTTTGCCACCTGTACTTCAGGTAGGTAGAGCATTAAAATCTAGGACATATAAAGAACTCAAAAAATTTAACACACACACACACACACACACACACACACACACACACATACAATAACCCAACCATTAAATGGGCAAAGTAATTTATCAGGCACTTCAAAGAAGAAATACAAATTGTCAACAGTATATATATATAAAAATGTTCAATATCTCTAGCATTTAAACAAATGCAAATCAAAACTACAATGAGATTACCTCCCACTCCTGTCAGAATGGCAAATATCAAGAATACAGGTAATAACATTGATGAGAATGTAGGGGATAATGCTCACTCATACATTGCTGGTGGTACTGCAATTTGGCACAACCACTCTCAGAAACAGCCTAAAGGGTCCTCAAAACACTTGGAATAGAGCAATCACTTGACCCAGTTATCCCACTCCTCAGTTATATATACAAAGAATTTAAAATTAGTATAGTGTGATGCAGCCACATCAATTCTTATAGGAGCTCACTTTGAAGAGTGTAACTATGGAACCACATTATGTGACCATCCTCAGATGAATGGATAAAAAATGTGGTATATATAGACAATAAAATATTACTCTGCCATAAAGAAGAATTAAATTTTGGCATTTTCCCAGTAAATGGGTACAATTTGAGACTATCATGATAGGTGAAATATGCCAGTCTCAAAAAAAAAGGTCAAATATTCTCTCTGATATGTGGTTGCTAACACAAAATAAGTGGTCAGAAGGAAATAACAAGTTTATTGTATTAGACAAAGGGGAATGAAGGTACGAAAGTTGCAAGGGGATAAGACATGCAAATGAGTTGGGCATAATTTTCCTTTTCACAATCAGGGAACTTCCATATCATGTTCAACCACAAGAATGGGATCCTAATTAGAATAAGATATATTCCATGCATCTATAATATCTCATAATATAGTGTGTATGTGTATATATAAACATATATCTCACATATTCTTTATCCATTCATCTGTTGAAGGGCATTGAGGTTGGTTCCATAGTTCAGCTATTATGAATTGAGCTGTTATAAATATTAATATGGATGTGTCACTGCAGTAAGTTGATTTTAATTTCTTCAGGTATAAACCAAGGTGTGGGATAACTGGTTCAATTCATGTTTTCTGGAGAATCTCCATACTACTTTAAATATTGGTAGCACCAATTTGCATTCCCACCAGCAATAAGTGAGTGTAATTTATCCCCCACATCCTCACCAACATTTACTGTTGCTTGTATTACTGATAATTGCCATTCTGATTAGAATGAGATGAAATCTTAGTTTTTGATCTTGCATTTCCCTAATTGCTAGAGATGTTGAACATTTTTCATTTATTTGTTTATCAATTGTATATCTTCTTCTGTGAGTTATCAGTTCAGTTCCTTAGCCCATATATTGATTGAGTTATTCATTTTTTGTGTGCTTTATCTGAGAAGCATGTGGTAAAGATTTTCTTCCAATCTGTAGGCTCTCTCTTCACATTATTGGATTTTTGTCTTGTGTTGAAAAGAAGCTTTTTAATTTAAATCCATCCCATCTATTGATTCTTGATTTAACTTCTTGTGCTTTAGGGGTCTTGGTAAGGAAGTCAGGTCCTAGGCTAACATGGTGAAGGTTTGGGCCTACTTTTTCTTCTATTAGGTACAGGTTCACTGTTCTAGTACCTAAGTCTTTGACCCAGAGAGTTGTTTCATGCAGGGTGAGAGATAAGAGTTTAATTTCATTTTGTTACATATGGTTTTTCCATTTTTCCAGCACTATTTGTTGAATAAGCTATCTTTTCTCCAGTGAATTCTTTTGGCACCTTTTTCTCATATGAGATACCTATATTTATGTGGGTTTGTCTCTGTATCTTCTTTTCTGTACCATTGGTCTACTTGTCTGTTTTGTTGACAATACCATGCTATTTTTATTACTACAGCTCAGTAGTATAGTTTGAGGTCCGGTATTTTGATGCAACCTGTTTCACTTTTCTTGAAAATGATTTCTTTGACTATTCTGGGTCTCTTATTTTTCCAGATGAATCTCATATTCTTTATTCTAGTTCTATGAAAAATGTGTTTGTGTTTATAATAGGAATTATATTAAATCTGTGTAATGCTTCTGGTGGCATCTTCAAGGGCAGCATCTGTGGCAGAGTCTGTTGTGGCTGTGTGAGCAGCTGCAGTGCCCAGGGGAAAAAACCTCTGGGCATCTGCCATGAAAAACATTTAGTCATATCTACTCACATGGAAAAGTGACTAGTAGTATATGTTACTAGTCAGCAAGATATGGCTGGGTTAAATCCCCTGTACCAAAAAAATAAATTTTTCATATGACTATATAGAGTAATATCTTACATATTACTTAATATATGCATGTGTGTGTGTAATTCATTGTATAAACAGATTTAAGTACAAATTTACAAGATTATCTCAACAGAAGTAGAAAAGTCTTCTGAAAACATCCAGCATCCTTTCATCTTTAAAACTCTAGAGGAACCAGTAATAGAAGAAAATCTTTCCAACATTATAAAAACTGAATATGAGAAACCCAATGCTAACATTATAGTGAATGGAGAAAAATTAAAGTATTTTCTCTAAAAAACAAGAAGAAAACAATGACATAAACTCCCTCCACTCCTATTGAACTTGAAATTCAAGCCAGAGCTATCAGGCAAGAGAAGAAATTTAATGGCATGCACATAGGAAAAAAAATTCACTTGTCTCTGTTTGATGATGACACGAACCTTAACTTAGAAGATTTAAAATGATACATTAGCAAATTTGCAGAGCTGATAAACAAATTTACTGAAGGAGCTGGATATAAGAACAACATACATAAATCAATAGCATTCCTGTATTGCAAGAGTAAACCTGCTGCAAAAGAAATTAGGAAAAAATATTGCAATCAGAGTACCCTAAAAAATACTTGGAAAAAATCTAAACAATGAGGTGAAAGACATCAACAATGAAAACCAGAGAACACTGAATTTAAAAGAAATGGAAGCAGACCTTAAGAGGTGGAAATACTTCCCATGTTCTTGAATAAGTAGGATTAATATTATCGAAATTGCCATACTACCTACAGCAATAAATAGACTCAAAACAATCCCAATCAAAATATCAATGACATTCTTTACAAGATACACTGACAAAAAAGCAGTTCTAAAATTCATTTGGACAATTAAGAGACATAGAATATCCAAAGCACCCTGAATGAAAAAAGGCATGCTGAAAGCACCACAATACTGAAGCCAGAATTAAGGACAGGTAGTGTAGAAATAGGGAATCGGGTCAATTCGAGGAAATGAAGCCATGAAGCCATCTGCCTTTGGAAGTTGGAGACTGCCCGTGGAAGAATGGAATGTCAAGGATCTCCGGAGCCCATTGATTACCAAATTTACCTGCCTTTATCAAGGACTGCAAACAAAGAGCTGCTAATTAATGCCCCCTGGGCCCTTATCTACCTGAATCACCTTGGCCCTCCCCCCTGCCCATGGCTTCTCACTTAATGCAAAACCAGGCCTAGTCACAAAGGCAGGAAGGAGAGATAAGGGAGGAGAGAATTAGAGAACAAAAGAGACTTTAACCTATAAAAGATGTAGGGTGCGCTCACTTCTTGGGATTTTAGAACATCAGCCATGGCCCCCTTCTCTCTGCCAGGAGAAGTCTGTATTATTCCCTTTAAATAAACCTGCTTAATATGCTTGCCTTGGCATGCTTCTCTAGTGCTTAATCTTCAACATTAGAAGAAGCAGAACTCGTCACCGGTAAACGGTGGTATCAATACCAGATACCCAATTATGTTCAGAGCTTTTATATACAGTGTCTATTACCAAAACTGACCTTAAGATCAATGGTATAGAAAATACAAAAAAAAATCCATGTAGATACAGTGACCTGATATGTGACAAATGTGCCAAAAGCATATGTTGGAGCAAGGAGAGACTTTTAAACAAATGGTGCTATGAAAATTAGATACCCATGTCTAGAAAAAATAAAATTTGATACCTATCTCTCACTTTGCACCAAAGTCAACTCCAGTGAATCAAAGACTTAGAACTAAAGCAGAAACTCTAGAAGTGCTTAAAGAAAATGTAGGTCCAACATTCCAACATATTGACAAAAGCAGCAACTGCCTTAATAAGACTTCTAAAGCATAAGGAATAAAACCAAGAAACAATAAGTGGGATGAAATCAAATTTTAAAACTTCTACCCAACAAACGAAAGAATGTGAATAGAGAGTCTCCCAATGTGATAAAATCTTTTTCACCTGTTCCTAATGACAGGAAATTAATATAAGAATATAAAAGAACTAAAAAAATGAACCACCCAATTACTAAATGGGCACAAAATCTAAACAGACAATGCTTCAAATAAGAAACAGAAATGGCCAACTTATATATAAAAAAATGTTCAATATGTCTAGAAATCAGTAAAATGTAAATTAAAACTACAGGGAGGAGAGTCTATTATTATTGTGTCCTTGCTATTTTCCTATACCTCAAAAACATTATTACATTTACAAATAACTAAATAGAGATTTTTATCTCACTTCACTCATAATAGTGAAGCCAGAATTAAGAACAGGTAGTTAGTGTAGAAATAGGAAATCAGGTCAATTCCAGGAAATGAAGCCATGAAGCCATCTGCCTCTGGAATTTGGAGATTGTTCCTGGAAGAATGGAATGTCAAGGAGCTCCAGAGCCCATTGATTACCAAATTTACCTGCCTTTATCAAGGACTGCAAGCATGGAGATGCTAATTTATGCCCCCTGGGCCCTTGCCTTTCTGAATAACCTTGGCCCTCCCCCTGCCATGGCTTCTCACTTAATGCAAAAAAAGGCCTAGTCACATAGGCAGGAAGGAGAGAGAGAGTTAAGGGGGGAGAAAACTGGAGAACAAAAGAGACTTTAAACTATAAAAGATATAGGGTGTTCTCACTTCTTGGGACTTTAGAACATCAGCCATGGCCCCCTTCTTCGAGCTGGGAGAAGTCTGTATTATTACCTTTAAATAAAACCTGCTTAATATGCTTGCCTTGGCATGCTTCTCTAGTGTTCAGTCTTCAACATTAGAAGAAGCAGAACTCATCACCAGTAAACAGCGGTATCAATAGCAATTTTCAAGAATAATATGGGGTATCAGAGAAAACTTTTGGGGGAAGATTATATATACAAGACCAGTGTAACTTCACATCATGTACAACACAAGAATGGGAAGTTATACTCCACATGTGTATAATATGTAAAATATACTCTAGTGTTATGTATATCTAAAGAGAATTTTTAAGATCAAAAGAAATAACATGGAAAATGTACACTTACATGTTGTTAGTACTATAGCAAATTAGTATAATGATTCTGTAAAGCCCTATGGATATCCTTTTCAAAAGGTGGAATAGAACCACCATAGGACCCAGTTGTCCCACTCCCTGATACATATCCAAATATCTGAAATCAGCATACTGTAAAGGAACAACCACCTCAGTGTTTATAGCAACACAATTCACAATAACCAAATTACAGAACCAGCCCACATACCCACCAACAGACTAATGGACAAAGAAAATATGGTGTACATTCACAATGGCATTTCACTTAGTCATACAGAAGAATAAAATGATAGCATTTGGTGGAAAATTGATGAATCTGGAGAACTTGATTCTATGTGAAATAAGCCAGATTCAGTCAAAAGTCAAATATTTTCCTTCATGTGTGAATGCTAGATGAAATAATGGAAAAAAGGGTAATTCATTAAAAATAAAAGCACCATCTGTGGAGTAGAAGAAGGGTTTATAGCAAAGGAAGGAGGACAAAAGTGGGATAAAAAGTAGAATAAAACAAACCAAACTCTCTTATGTACATATATGAATAAAGCAAAGTGACTTTCAATTTTATGTATACCTATAATCCCTAATTTAAACACCTATAACCATCATCTAATTTATGAATCAATAGAAGCCAATCTCATCATTCTTTTTTTGCTTTTCCTTTTTTTCCTTTATTTAGTCATCCCCCTCAGAAACAACACATAATACTTTGCCTCTGCATCAGCCCTATTCAACTTTTTAAATTGCAAACTGTTTTTTACCCACTCATCTCTTATTTGTCCCTCTTTTTAACTCTACTTTTAACTTCTCTTAGTATTGGTTAGTTTATAAATCATCAGACTGCATCACTAATGCTATAGCAAAAATTAATATACAGGAAGTCAAAGATAATACCTAATGTTTGATTTTGAGACAGATATGATTCATGATTACCTACTACCTTTACTGATAGAAACTGCTATCCTACCATTTCTGTTCATTGTATCAACCAACATTGCAGATGTCACAATAGGAAATAAGTATGTAATTTAGCCCTACATGTCATATGCATAAGTTTTAGTTGTTATTTAGTGCCCCCAATCTGTGAGGCATCCTAAGACTACAGGATTCCTCAAAACTTGTAGAATAGAAGCCCTCCTTCTCCAGATTCATTTGAACAGATGGGTAGACACATAAAAAATATGTAAAAGCAATGGAAGAAAACATCCAAAAACAAACAGTAGGATTCAACAATAGACTCCACTGACACCACAGTGCAGAAAATGTCAGGTAAGGAATTTAAAAAGTACAAAGATAAGATGATCTAAGAGGTAAAATATGATGGCAGGATTAAAATCACAGAGAAAATACAAGAAGTGAAAGATCACTTCATTATGGAGTAAGAGATTTTGAAGAAAAATCAACAGGTAATTCTTTTTTTCATATGGTGCTTCAGATCAAACCCAGTGCCTTTTGCATGCTAGGCAAGTGCTCTACAACTGAGTCACAACCCCAGCCCCCATTGGTAATTCTAGAAATGGTAGAATCAATAAAACAAATTTAAAATTTAATGGAAAACTTTACCAATAGACTAGATCATTTGAAAGATTTTCAGGCAACAAAGGCAATATACATTATCTTAAAACTTAACTTGACCAAGATAAAAGATATTAAGAGACCATGAACAGAATTTTCAAGAAATATGGCATAAAATTACAAGGTCAAATCTGGGATTTACAGGGGCTCTGATGTACAAATTAAAGAAATGCACAATATTTCAAAAAATAATAATGGAAATATTCCTAAGTCTGAAAAATGAAAAGGAAAATCAAATATGGGAGTCATACAGGACTCCAAATAAACAAAGTTACAACAAACCCATTCCAAGGGACATGTATTAGACAGGTTCCCTAGAGGAACAGAATCAACAGGAAGTATAATTATAAAAGAGGATTTATTAGATTGGCTTTCCTGACCAGAAGCTGGATAGTCCACAATGGTTGTCTGCAGCAGGAGAACTGGAAAAACCAGATGATGCACAGTCCAAGACACTGAAATCCCAGAATAAGAAGGATCAACAGTGCTACCCTAATTCAAGAACAAGGCTTCTGAAAACTACATGGAGAATCACTGGCAGAGTCTGCTTTGGAAGAGTGAAGAAGTGAGAGTCTGATATCCTCAGATGATCCAAGCTGATCAAAACACCTTTAAGAGGAGTCAATCTCTCATCTTTATCTGCTTCCTTGTTCTTCAGCTTCCTGTTGGGTGGTGTCATCCATGCTTAGGGAGGGTCTCCACTTCAGTTCACCATCCCATGCTCCAATCATTCCTAGACAAACCCTCATTGACACACTCAGAGATCACTTAATCATTGGCATCTCTTAATCCAGTCAAGTTGACAGTTCAAATTAAGCATTACAGGACATTATTATAAAAATGCCTAACTTACAGAAAAAGGACAGAATTTGAAAAGCAGCTAGAGAGAAATGACTGGTCATATTTAGATGTAAACCACTGTAGATTTCAGCTGATTTTCCAACCCAAATACTAAAAGCTAGGAGGGCTTAAAATATTTTACACAAAACTCTAATGGACAATGTACACTATACAAGAATACTATAACCAGGAACATTAAGGTTCATATTTGAGGATAAATTAAAAAACTTCTATGATACACAAAAGTTAAAACAATTCACAACTTGAAAGTTGGAACTACTTTCAAGTTGAAACTACATATTAAATAAAATATTTCATGAAGAAGACATGGAGAAAACATGAAAACCATCAGAGAGTGAAACTACACTAGGAGAATCAAAGGATAATCAAATTCAACTTTAAAACTAGAAATAAATTAAAATTACAGAAAATAAAATTCTTAATAATTCTGTGCTATAATGGACACACTTAATCAATCAAATAACATAGATTGGATTAAACAACTAGTCCCAACAATATGCTGTTTCCAAGAGACTCAGCTCATAGGCAAAGACATACACAGTCTAAGATAAATAGATGGTAAAAAACATCATTCACATGGATCAATGAGCAAGCAGGTGTTTCTAGTCTCATATCTGATAAAGTGGGATTCAAACCAAAGTTAATCAAAAGAGACAAAGGTCATTTCATAATGCTTAAGGGATTTATGAAATAACAAGAATTAACAGCTGTAACTATGTATACCCTCAAATGGAGCATCTACATATATCAAACAAACCCTTCTCAATATCATGAATCAAAAAGACCACAAGTCAGTAATACTCAGTGATTTTAATAATCATCTCTCATCATTAGACAGGTTATACAAACAAAAACTAAATAAACAATGTTCAGAACTAAAAAGTATAATTTAGACTATATATTTATATTTATATTAATATATGTATAACATTTCATCCATCAGTGACTGAATACAATTTCTTCTCAGCAGTACCTGTAAAATTTTCTAAAATAGACCATATTTTAGGACACAAAGAAACTTTAGGCAATTTCAAAAAATAGATAATGCCTTGCATTCCATCATATCATCATGGAAAAATAATTAGAAATAAGGGCTAAAATAAATAAAACTTAACCAAATACCTGGAGTTTGAAAAACTCAATAGTGAATGATGAATGGAAAGCAGAAGAAATTAGGGGTGATATAAAAATTATATAGAGGCAAAAGAGAATAATGATGCCAAACACCATAATCTCCAGGACACTAAGAAGGCAATTTTAAGAAGAAGTTCATAACATTGAATTTTCAATACATCAAAAAACTTCATACATCAAAGAAAACCTGAAGAACACCAAATAATATAATATTTCATCTTATGACCCCAATACAAAAGAAAAAAATATCAACACAGAAATCAGTATAACACAGAAAATATTTAAAATCAGAGTCAAAATCAATGAAATTGAGATTTTTAGAAATTTTTTTATGAATCAATGAATCAAAAAGTTGGTCCTCTGAGAAAATAAGTAAAATTGATTAACACTTAGCAAAGATAACCAAGAAAGAGAAAAATTACTTTATTAAACTCTGTGATGAAATGGTACTATTGAAATACAGAGGACAATCAAAAACTATTTTGAGAATTTATATTCCAAGGAGATAGAAAATCTTGAAGACGTTGACAAATTGCTAAAGATATATGTCATACACTAATTGAACCAGGATTACATAAAAGATGTGAACAGATCAATTTCAAATAATGAAATTGAAGATGTCATCAAAAGACTACCAACTAAGAAAATCCCAGGACCATATGGATTCTCATGTAAGTAACATCAGACTTTTAAGAATTCATACAAAACCTCCTTAAATTATTCTACAAAAAAGAATAGAAGGAAAATTCTTGAAACACATTCTATGTAGTTTGTATCACCCTGATATGAAAACCAGAGACATATTAAGGAAAGAAAACTTCACATCAATATTCTTGATGAACATAGATAAAGGATTCTCAATAAAATACTGGCAAATTATATTAAAAAATTAAAAACATATGCACCATAATCAAATGGAGTTCTTCCCAGGGCTGCAAGGTTCTTTTAACACATGAAAATCAATAAACATAATCCATCACATTAATAGACTTAAAGACGGGAATAACATGATTACCTCAATAGCTTCAGGAAAAGCATTTGGCAAAATGCATAATACATTTGTGATCAAAACACTAGAAAAAGTAGGATAGAAGGAAAATAACTCAACATTGTAAAAGCTATATACACCAACCCCACAGCCAACAGCATTCTAAACAGACAATAACTGAAACAGTTTTTTCAGAGGAAAAAGAAAGGTATACCACTTTTACAACCTATTCACCATAGCCCTAGAATACCTACTCAAGACAATTAGGCAAAAGAAAGAAATTGAAGGAACGCAAGAAAAGAAGTGCTTTTCACTGTTTGCTAATACCATGATCCTAAATTTACAAGAACCCAAAAATCCACCAGAAAACTTGTAGAACTCATTAATTAAATCACAATATTATCAGGATTCAAAATTTACACTCATAAAATCAATTGTACACCAATATTCCAAGAAAAATCAGCTGAAAGATAAATTAAGATAACTAACACATTCACAATAACCCCTCAAATATAAATAAATACAATACTTGGGAATCATATCAAAAGAAGTGAAGACCTCTATAGTGAAAAAAAAAAGCACTAATAAAGAAATTGAGGAAGACCACAGAAGATGGAAGAACTTCTCATGTTATTGGATAGGCAGAATTATTATTGTCAAGATGGTCAGAGTGCCAAAGCACTATACAGACACAGTGAAAATTTAATCAAAATTCCAATGACCTTCTTCATGGAAATAAAAAAAGCAGTCATAAAATTCAATCATAAAAATAAGAAGTCCAAAATAGCTAAAGAAATCCTTAACAGGAAAAGTGAAGCAGGAGGTATCATGATACAGACTTTATACTATAGATCTATAGTAACAAAACAGCATGATATTGGCACCAAAAAGGCAAGAAGACCAATGGAGTAGAATAGAAGGCACTGAGACAAATCCACATGAATATAGTTATCTCATAATAAATAAAGGCACCAAAACCATGCATTGGAGTAAAGATAGCCTCTTCAACAAATGGTGCTGGGAAAACTGGAAATCCATATGCAGCAAAATGAAACTGAACTCCTATCTCTCACCCTGTACATAAATCAACTCGAAATGGATCAAGTTTCTAGGAATTAGACCTGAGACCCTTCACCAAGTAGAAAAAAAAGTAGACCTTAATCTCCATCATGTTGGCTTTGGACAAGACTTCCTTAACAAGACCCCCATAGCACAATAAATAAAAGCAAGAATCAATAAATGGGATAGATTCAAACAAAATATTTTTCTCAGCACAGGAAAAGAGAGCCTACAGAGTGGGAGAAAATCTTTTCCACACACTTTCAGACAGAGCACTCAACTCCAAAGTTTATAAAGATCTTAAAAAACTTTCCACCCAAAATACAAAAGAACCCAATCAATAAATGGACTAAGGAAATTGGCAGACACTTCACAGAAGAAGATACACAGGTTTTCAACAAATATATGAAAAAATGCTCAACATTCCTGGTAATTAGAGAAATACACTCTAAGATTTCATCTAACTCCAATTAGAATGGCTATTTATCAAGAACACAAGAAATAATAAGTGTTGGTGTGGGTGTGGGGAAAAAAGGCACATTCATACATTGCTGGTGGAGTTGCAAATTGGTGCGGCCACTCTGGAAAGCAGTATGGAGATTCCTCAGAAAGCTTAGAATAAGCCCACCATTTGACCCAGTTATCCCACTCCTTGGTTTATACCCAAAGGACTTAAAATCAGCTTACTGCAGTGACACAGTCACATCAATGTTCAAAGCAGCTCAATTTACAGTAGTTAGATTGTGCAACCAACCTAGATGCCCTTCAATTGACAAATGGATAAAGAAAATGTGGTATCTATACACAATGGAATATTACTCAGCCATAAAGAAGAATAAAATTATGGCATTTGCTCATAAATGGATGAAGTTGGAAAATATCATGCTAAGTGAAATAAGTCAAGGCCAAAAAACCAAAGGCAAAATGTTTTCTCTGATAAATGCATGACAATATATAACAATGGCGAGTAGTAGGGAAAAGAAAAGAATGAAGAAACTTTGGATGGTATAGAGAAAAAAGAGGTGGGAGTGAGTGAGAATGGAAAAACAGTAGAAAAAAACAGACAGTATTACCCTATATATGTATGATCACATGAATGGTGTGAATATACATTGTGTACAACCATAAAAATAAAATGTTGTACCCAACTTGTGTACAATGAATCAAAATGTGTCTGTAAAAATAAAAAATATTTTAATAAAAATAAAATAAAATATAATACAAAAATAAAAATAAAATAAAATATAGGGCTGGGGAGATAGCTCAGTTGGTAGAGTGCTTGTCTCAAAATCACAAGGCCCTGGGTTCAATCCCCAGAACTGCAAAATGAATAAATGAATAAATAAATAAGTAATGATAAATAAAATATAACAGTATTTTAATAAAAGGATGGCTGATCAAAAAGTTAGGTATCTATAGAGGAGAATTCTGCTGAGTAACAGAGTGAATTATTATCATGCCAAAAAACTTGGTTTCATTCCAAAGCACCTATTAAATAATAATGGTAAGCATAATGATAATGATAAATAATAATAATGTAATATTATAATAATAATATTAAGAAAATTGGTTTCTTTAAAACAACCAATGATTCAAATATGATAGGTTTCTCATCTGAATGACAAATGGATGCCATGTACGTCATGGAGTCTGGCTAAGTATAGTGGGGAGTTCGGTTTGAGGTCTACACAATAAAAGCAGCTGAACTGCATTATCACAGTTTTGTCATTGTACCATCCAAAATTACCTAGTTAACTTCTACTGTTTCTCCCTAATTTTAGCTTTTAGGTTGTCCAAAGAAACCTCCAGAGATGGGAACTTGTTTTTTTTTTTTTTTCTATATTTTTATATGGATTCTTCTATCAGTCTGTCTTATCAAACTTTGATTATGCCTGTAAATCCTGAAATAAACTGGTTTTGCTTTCCCTGGGGCTACCTCAGACATTTTTCAGCTTCCAGACTGGGTAGGAGACCTGTAAAGTATTCCTTTTCCTGTATAGTCCATCAGTTCCTGGAATTGAAGGGGCTGCTTTTACCACATGTTGCTGTCAACAGGTGTATTTATTTACACCCATAACTGAGTTCGTGGTAGGAGCTAAAGAAGATAACAGGTGCTAGGGATGATGTCTTTTCTACAGATGGAGATGAATGGAAAATTCAAAAGTAATGTTATGCACAAGAGGTAGCATGAAAGGCTGAAAGCATGAAAGGCTGTATCTAGAGAAAGGGCTTAAAAGGGAATGTGTTTTTATGGTGGCATAGAGATTGGTAAGAACTGCCATAGGACAGTGCAGGCAGAGAGAGGGATCAAATTACAGAGTGAAGCAGAATTTGTATTATGAACATCTCCTAGGGAAGATAAGATGCTTGGTCATCCATGTTCTAAAGAGGACCCATAGAAATAAACACATATGACCACATGTATAATTCACAGGAACAAACTCAGTGCTACAAGTTGGTGAACATGAGCAGCATGGACATGAATGGAGATGAATAAAGTGAAAGCAGCAGTAGACTAGGAAGTTGATGCAGGCCTGACTGGAGGGAATGTTTCCAGAAATACAGAGGATAAAACAATTTCAAAGACCTGTGTAGAATGAAGACTAATTACATGAACAAAGAAGGAAGAATGGTCATATGAATGGGAGATTGTGCTCCTGACTGCAACTCAAAGTTTCAGATGAGATGTGTAATAAAACAGAAACTGTGAATGCTGCTTTCATTACCATGTATTTTCTCCTATGGCAATATCTTCCTATGTTGAGGGGACTTTTTGAGGAAATTGGTGAGCATTTTTCTGAAACTTGGATATACAAAACCTACCACAGAATCAGAGAGGTCTGTGAGAGAGGCTCAGTGGCAGAGCAATTGGATAGGAGGCAAAAAGTTTTCATTCAATGACTGCCATTGGGAAGAAAATTTAAAAAAAGAAACATCATGGAAATATGAGAAAACACTTCATTCAGATTTGCAAGTGTATTCTTGACTCATAACTCTTAGTTGAAATTTCTGGAAAGACAATTCTTCAGTAAATAATGAATTTTTTTTTTTTTATTGGAGAGGAGTAAAATAAATTACATATGATCATACATTGCATTATTTCTAGATACGTACTGACCATACCAGTGGAGAAGGGCACAATAAAAGTGGAGCATAAACCACAACACAGGATTTATAGTATTAGTTGATATACAAGGTGTCATAGTATAGTGAACTTTCCTTTTAGATAATCAGGTTTTCCTGTGTCACAGACTGGATTTGATCTCCTGGGTTCAAGGAAAAACCATATCCTCATTTTCCCAGGCATCTCAACTCTAGCCTTGATCTCCTTAAATTCTTTCTGAAAATCAGTTGCATAATCCAACTAACCATTGTAATGACATCAATTTGGGAAATTTATGGTTAGAACCCTCTATGATATAAACTCTTTTTAATCCTTTTTTCTTCATGTTTGTACAGAAATATTTTGAAACATGGATGCAATCATCAGCACACATGTTGGGGCAAATACTCCCAACACATTGTGGAAAAATATATCATGTGTGAGGAATTTGCCATTATTTCAAAAGTTTCATTATACTTTCCCAGAGAAGTTGTCAGTCAAGAGTTACCTGACTTGAGTGCCTATGATTCCTTCTTCCATCTTAATCTTCTTGGAAGAGAATCTCTGATTTTGGTCATAGGCTTGATGTGCTTGGAAACAAGATATTATACAAACATTTTACATTTCATTAAGTATGCAGTAACATAAACATAAAAGATGAATTACATTGCAGGAAGCATGTGAATCCTGAGGTACTGAAAAGAAATTGAGATATATACTCAACAAAAACTGAATATAAAAAAAAGAAACTACCTTCATGTTCCTACTCAATGATGATAGACCCTGGTGTTGGGAGTGAGCAGTGTTGAAGACTACTTTATCTTGGGATTCTTCTTTCTACTGGGACCTTTATGTTGAGTAAAGTCAGATGATTCAAATGCACTAAATTAAAATCAGAAATATAGGTTTAGAAAAATTAGCAGTTAAGATTCTGATGGTAATATCACTTTTGCAATGACCATTAATATTAAGATACTGTTTTATATACATATATACATATATATAGATGTATATATAGTTCAGTGTCAAGATGCAGAATGCTGCAAAGCACAGTGATCTGTATTCAGAGGAGAAAAGAAGGTAACTGAGAAGTTCAATGTCTAAGATGAATAAAATGTGGCAGCACACATCTCAAGTGAATACTATCAGAATACTTTAGTCCATTTTACTATATGTTTCCTGTCCCTCATGTGCCTTATATAACTAATAAATCCAAAGTTGTGATGAAATTGCAGGGTAGGTGTAATTGTTTGCTCATCAAAGGTTTCTGAGCTAATTAGTTGAGAAATATGTTTACAGAATAACAGCAAATACTTGTATGGGTATTTTTACAAACTCATGTGGGAATATGGTGCATCTTCATTTCCTATACACTCTGGTTTAATCAATATCACATTTTTTTTTACTCTTGTTTGAAGACAGTGGTGCAACATTTATGAAAAATTAAAAGTATGATAAAGCATAAGGGAATCAAGCAAGGATACCCAAAAGAAAAATTATTCTGAAAGCTTGCAGAATTATCAGATATCAATAGATGCTTTTTGTTTTAAGAAATTGGTATATACACTAAGAGTAACAGTGCTGGTGTCTGAGGAATAAGCTTCATAGTGACTTCTGGTTACAAAGTAAGTATGCTGTGGCATATCTAGACAGCTTTTCATGTATATGCATGAACATCCCAGAGATCACAACATTTGCTTTCTAGAGATCAGAATTTTTCTCAGTAATACTGTACATTCCTGGCATGCCAGGGACCTGGTTTCCCAAAAAAGCATCAATAAATGTGATAGAAACAAAACTATTAATGATAATTATAAGAATGGTACAAATGTAAATATTAGCCTTCTTTAAAACAAAAAAATGCAAGGCCACTCATCTTAATGGCACGTGGATGCCTCACACACTGTGGTGCCTACTACATATGGAGGGGAGAAACTGTTAGCTGTAGGTTGCCCTGATTCTTCCAGTCTCCATAGTTTCCAATTACCTCTGCACCATAATTTGATTTGAAAGCAGAAATAATGAAAAGAGCTCAAAAGCATTCTCTCTGTTTCATAATGTTTCCTAGTTAACTCTTCAGTCCCTCTCATTTGCCCATCCATTTAGGTTTTCCAAAGGAAACTCTAATAGAGGTAGGAGCTTGTTTCTTTCCAATTTACATTCCTTATATGGATTTTTAACAATCCTTCATGCTTTCCAAAATAAAAAATATATCTTAATAAACACAATTTCTTCATCTTAGTCTTTTGTGTTCCTACCACTTCTCAGGAGACATGCTCAGAATGAAAGTGAGATTTATACTTGCCCTTGAACTTCTTGTGTCCTGAGCTGTAGGAATCTAAAGCAGTTTTTGTATATTTCCAAAAGGACATCAATTCCCTGGCTCCTAATCATTTTTTTATGCAGACTAGGATCATTGGAATCACCTTAGAATGTAGAATGAGCATGTAGAAGCAAAGACCTGCTTAGTCATAATGAGTTTATGAACATGGTCCCTAAGAGATGATTCTATACACTTTCAGAGTACCAGTATAAACTTTGTCACCTTCCAATTCCTGTAGGTTAATTTGAATGTAGTTCTGGATTCCTCCCTAGGATCCTCCCTCAAATTAAAATTTATAAAGGTCTGTAATCTTTCCCAAGTTAATTTCAGATACCTGTGCATTTGGGGAACGATGCAAAACCATTCATACTTCTAATTTTTCATTTGCTGTTTCTGCCTTATTTTTTTATTCATGTAAGGAGTAAAAATATGTTGCATGTCATTAATTTTTATATTTTTCTACTCATTTATGGCAAATGAACTTAACTTTGAGGGATCAGATTTTTACTCCCCGATTAATTAATTTCAAACTGTGAAAAAGTCACCAAGTTTGGGAAACATTTACTCTCCCCTTCATTCATCTTTGGAAGCTGAAACTCACAAATGCATCCCACATTTCAAAAATCTGCTCTATTTCCTTTTCATATGTTCCTTGAATTTCCACTCTCTTCTGAATACCTCTGATTTTTTTCATTTTCAATTTGGTGTGCTAACTGCATTTGTCACTCTTCTTTCTCTCACTTTCTCTCATTTTCCTTATTTCAAAATTGCCAGTGATGAAAGCGTGTCTTAAATCTAACTCAAAATTCATTTTCTTTAGCAATACACCTAATTAAACCTGTGTCTGAAACCTAATATGATATGTAACTCCTAATCTTCCTTCATTTACTAGTTATTTAACAGACACATTCCTTGAACAATTACAATATACTACTATTCATATTTTTTGGCAATATTCTTTCCAATATATTTTGCATCCTATGTGGTTCTTACCTTGTACATGTCCTTTTATTTTCTTCTTTGTGCTGGAATGGAAATCACTGGATATAAAACAAGCACACCCCTCTTCATGTTCCTCAGAATCACTCAGGGAAAAAAAATGATGATAAATTGTTGCATATAGATCTCATACCACAGTTTAGACATCTCCATTTTTAGAGTTGTGAAGGCTTTGGAATTTGAAATGACACCCTTATTATTTTGCAACAGTACTTTCCATAGGAGACACTTTCTTATGCTATCCAGATGAAGCTGTGTTTTCTCACTTCTTCTCTTCATTTTTTGGTGTTCTTGAGATAACTTGAAATATATATTTTATTTACAGCTGATAAATATTTTGCTTTAGGCTGTGATCATTGTTGGAGTTTATTTTCTCCCCATGAAGAAATACAGGTTAAAGAATCTAGAGCACAAAACATGCACTTTTTCAAAAGAGATACTCAGATATAAATAAACCCTGCCAAGGATACATCCTCATGATAAAGCTGTACATTAAAAGAATCCAAGTGTAACAGTGGAAGAGAAATCCATTCAAATGCATGCAAATCCTCCACGTACTTACATGTGTAAGAGAGAAACAAAATGAGAACAGGAGACAAAAAGATACCTCCAAAATTTCACAATATCCCAGTAATTGTATCCAAGATCTATAGAAAACATTGTGTAACAGAGGTAAGGTAAATATGTTTAATTATTTTATTGCATCCTTGCAGGGAAAGGATATAGAAAGGGAGATACAGTTTGTAAATTGACAGAAAAGTACGAATCATGAATGTGGGTATGATGCTGTTAAGAGGCAGGTTTGTGTCTGATCTAAGCCTGTTTTCTTCCATGATAAAAACAGTGGAAATCAAGGAGAATGATGTCTTTAATCTTGTCACAGATGACAGGCAATGTGAAAGACAATGTTGAGCTTTTGGGAATGACATTGTTTTTACATGAATGGGTTCAGGGATCATTGGATTTGTGTCTGTTCCTAGTTTCAACTGCTTATTCCTAAATCTCCTATTTATCAATCACAATTTAAGGATGTCACAAAAATGAAAACAAACATTAATCAAAAATATCGGTGCAAAAGCTTGCATAAAGTTTATCTTAATCCAGCTTGATTTCTAAAATTATTTTTATGTTCATGATGAGCTAAATATTTTATACTTAAATGTTAAATTACAAGGTTTGGATGCCCAAAGAATAACCTATGAGGCTATTTCTTTTGGTCTAATTTACCTTCTAGAAGCAAAAAGAGAAATAATCTGGAATTTAAATTGACACATGTGCATACCCATTGCTGGCTAAATCCAGTGCCATCAAGTCTCTCCTGCTCTTCCTCTGATGACATGTCCAAATGTGACTCTGCAGAAAAATACAGATTTAATTAAACTACCTAGAAAATTAATTTGAATGACAACTTATCCAAGTTAAAAGGAACAGAAGTTATAATCATAACATTTTATTTTCCCAATGATAGTTTTAAATTAAGCATAATTTTAGGTGAATATATCTATAATTTGAAATACTTTATTGCTGTTAGTGTGTGGGGCTGTGTATTTTATGCAAGGACATGTGTATCATTAGCAAGTACTATAGCAACTTCTTTAAACTCCATGTATTCATCCTTAGAGACAGTGTTTGTACCTTCCCAAGTTTGCTAGCAACCTGAGAGGGGCCTGCCATTGCCCCTTAAGTACCTGCAATTACAGGTGTATCCCTCTGAACCCAGTACATATAGACATCATTGAAGTGTAATTTTACTGATTCCATACTTTAGAGCTCCACTAGTGGAGAGAGTAGGTGCCACCATGTACTAGGCCTATAATAACTCACAGGTTGATCCACTCAAGGTCAATCACTATCTCATGAAATTTCCATGATAATTGCCGTTACTTTTGACCTGAACTTCTTGTGCTTTCCCTAGGGCTACCTCAGATATTTACAGCTTCCATACTGGGTAATAATCATCATGTGACTTGTAAAGCATTCCTTTTCCTGTCTAGTCCATCAGTTCCTGGACTTGGGGGGCACCACTTTTACATCATGTTACTGTAAAGAGTTTTACTTATTTCCCCTCATATTTGAGTTTGTGATAAGAGATAAAGAAGATAAAAGATGCAGAGAGAGATGGAGTGTTTCCTAGATGGAAATGAATGGAGACTTCAAAATTGAGGTTATCAGCTAGAGACAGGAAATGCTGACAGCATGAAAGGCTGTACATAGAAAAGGTTTAAATGGAAGATGTTTCTCTAATGATATAGGGATTGGGAAAGAGAACTTCCAGAGGATGTTGCAGTCAGAAAGGGAACAAGAGAGAGTGAGGCAAAATTTGTATTATGAAAGACTTACAGGAAATATAAGATGCCTGGACATCCAAGATTTAAAGAGAACTGATGGTCATTATGTGCAGTATACACATGAACAGCAGGACCAATGTCAATGTTATGCAAACAGATGAACAGAGAGGTAGGGGTGTGAATGCAGATGAACAGTGAGAAGGCAACAGGGCACTAGGAAGTTGATGCAGGCCTGATTGGAGGGAATGTTTCCAGAAATAGAGGACAGAAAAAATTTAGTCTCTTGTGTAGAAAGAAAATTAAAAGAAGAAAGAAAGAAGGAAGTTGAGTCAAAGGAAAATGAGATTCTGCCTAGGTGTAACTGAAGGTTTCAAATGTATTGTATAATAAAAGGCAGGAAATGTGAATGTTGCTTTCATTTACCATATAGTTTCTCCTAAGGCAATATATTCCTTGAAAGAGAGAGATCTTTTAAGATCTTGGTGGGCATTTTTCTGAAACTTGGACATAAAATACAACAGAATCAGAGAGGTCTGTGGGAGAGATTCTGTGGGAGTGGCTCTGTGGGAGAGCAACTGCTTAGAATGCAAAAGGATCTAAGTCAGTGCCCACCACTGAGAAGTACATAAGCAAATGAAACATGTCATAGAAAATATGAGCAAATAATTCTTTGCTATGTGAAAGTAGGCAAGTATATCCTTGATTATTAACACTTAGTCAAAATTTCTGGAAAAGCTAAGCACCTGTAAATAATGGATTCATTTCACATGACATCAGTAAAATAAATGTTATGTGTTATGTAAAGCCACAAGACTCAAAAGTACTAAAGAAAATCAGGAACATAGGTTCTGTAAAATTCACAGTGAAGTATCCAATGTATAATCATTTTGAAATGATGATTAAAACAAAGACATTGGTATATATCCAATGTCAAGATGCAGAATGCTGGAGAGCAGAGTGATATGTACACAGAGGAGGAAAGAAGAAACTTGAAGATTTCAATGTCAAAGCTGAAGTAAAATTGATGTAGAACATACCTTGTGTTAAACCTAACTAAATTATTAAATTCATTTAATTATAAGTATGCATCATGTTCCTCATTTGTCTTACAATTAGTAACTCTATATTGCTGATGAGATTCCAAGGAAGGTATGCTTCATTTGTCACCAGAGAGAGTTTCTGAACTAATTAGCTCAGATAGGCTTTAGAATAACAAGTAATACATGTATTTTTTTTTCATACCCATACGGAAAACTGGTGAGATTTCTTTTTCTGTATCCTCTGGTTTACCCAACATCAAATTTCTTTTTCCACTCTTGTGTGAAGATAGAGGTTCCATATCTAAGAAAAATATGATAAAGCCAAAAGAATTTATATATGGCAATCCAAAGAAAAAGTGATCTGAAAGTTCATAGAATTATGAAATACCAATTTTAGGTATTGAGTTTCAAAGTTTTTGTTATATACACTAAGAAAAAGAGTCTTGGGGTTTAAGGATTAAATCTGTAAAGAGTTCTGGTTAAAAAAATGAAGTTGGTGTAAGATACCAAGACAGGTTTTCATTTACTCACTGAGATCAATTACCAGTACCCTCACAAAATAAATAAATAAAATAAAATTGTTTGTGGATGTAGCTTAGTGGCAGAGAACTCCTGGGCTCAATCCCCCATATGGCAACAAGAACAACAAAAAACTGACAAGTGGGAATAGTAAAAAGGAACTTAAACTTCTGTGTGGCTTCACTATTGTCTGCACTAATTAAACTATATCATGAAAACTAGGTTTCATAATTGCCCTGGACATGATGGTTCAATGAGAAATTCTGATATCTAAAGAATAATCTGGAGGCACAAAAGGAAAAGACACACTTCAATTACAAACTACTGCTTAGAATTGATCTTTTTCCCACTCCCAGAATCCAAAGCACTTTTCTCTGATGGTTGGTGATCCACACCCCATCTCCCAAGGGCAAGCATGGTGAGGAGACTAGAATAAGATGAGAATATGATAACCTCCATAAAACTCACCATTCCCAAAAGCCTCTTGAATGACCATTGAGGCCTTGTACTATATTATGTAGCAGGAAATATGCTTGCCATTCACAATCCTAACTGGTATAAAAAAAATACCTATCTTCTAACTAAATTTAAGCTCAGGGATTAATCATACCATTAGATATTGTTCAGACAGATTATCCATACAAGTTAGATGGGCAGAATAATCACACATAATTAATCACTGTACATCAAGGAGTTTAAAGGTAATATATGTAGGTAATGTTTGAGTCTCTCAAATTACCACATGCCCATTACACTCTTCAGCCTTTGGGGCACTATTAAGTTTTTAATGACACATATGATCAAATCTAAACATCTAAAATATTCCTAAAAAGGCACTAAGCTTAATTCCACAGAATGGCCTCACCTAGTTTAATAAGTATCAAGATTATGTGTTTGATTTACAAGATCTAACTAAAAATGTCAAACACATAATAAATCAAAATATGCCTTAAATGTCCAAGAAACAAACTGTGTAAATGTATTTATTTATATGAAATATAATTATCTCTTCCAATTAATTGGGAAGTAAATAAGAGAAAAATCCCTCATACTTATAGAATATAACCTGGACCAAACCATGATAAAACAGGTTCAATATTCTTCTACTCTTTTCCACTTACAAAGTTGATGAAGTCCTTCTTAGTCCTTGGACCTGGATAGTGTCTAAATTCACCATACTCACAACTAAAGATCAGAATTAAATATTAATAGCAAAGGAAAATAAATTTTGTATTTGTTTTCACTATTTCCTCACCTGATTTTAGTTCATCCTAATATTCAAAAGCATTAGCATTGTAGAAGCATGTTGAATTAATACTGATGACATCTCAGCCCCAAACACAATCATAAGACTTAAGATTTTGCTCTCACTCTTTCAAGTATGAAAGTACTATGAAGCACAGTAAGCAGATAAATCTCAGAAAATGATGTTTAAGTTTTATGTATAATATACATATTAAAAGTATTACCATATGAAGCGTTATTAAAATAATGCCTGAAAAATAAAAATTATTAGCTATTTTTAAACTATGTTTAAAGATTTTTTGTTTGCTTTTCATGGGACTTTCCATCATAGTCACATCACCTCTACCATTCAGTTTTAAACTACAGAAAGCATCTGGGGCAGTGCTTTCCTACCAGGGACTTCAGTGATTCTATTTATAGTCAACTTTGCACACTTCCTTCCATTCCCCTCCACCTACCCATTCCCTATGTAGGGGATTCTGTCAAATAGTCCTAATTGTTCTCCAGTCTTGTGCATCTTCAAGTGCAAAAGCTCCATTGGTCCCTACTACCTACCACAAGGTCAGGGGATTCTTTTTCCATTCAGAGAAAAAGACTACAAAGAAGCTCCCACTCAAAAACAAAGTTTTAAGGAGATGATGGAATTGAAGTAGTTCTTTGAAGGACAAGTAAAATTGCAACAGGCAGAAATAAAGAGTAAAAAGCAAGATAAATGCCATGATTAAGAGAAAAAGGTCAGGAAATTCCAGATAAATTTAGTGATATTGAGAATACTGATTACAACCAATTAAGGAACATGTGGGGAAAAGGAATGAGGGAAAAGGGAGGGAGAGAAGAACTTATGGGATGCAGAGAAAAGAAATTTAAATAGATAAGAAGGGAGGATGAGTGGCTAAAGAAGTAAAACAAAAAGTGGAAAAAATGGACAAGAAAACACAATACAGACACACACAAGGAAGTGCCAATTTGATTTTCTGTTGTTCTTTTTGGCAGTGTTGGGGAATGAACCCAGGAGTGCTCTACCACTTAGCTACAACTCTAACCCTTTTTATTTTTTATACTGAGACAGTGTCTTGCTAAGTTGCAGAGACTGGCCTCAAATTTGTGATTCTCCTGTCTTAGTCTCCTGAGTCACTGGGATTACAAGCATGCACCACCAAATTCAACAGAATTGCCACATTGTTTTTGAAATTTTAAATGAGGAGAAATACCTCTGAATATTTAGCTTACCACCTAGATGACATCAAGGTAGAGCAAGTGGACAGATTTGAGATTTTCTACCTCCAGATTTGAATACCAATAAAGTCAAACTAAAAGACCTGATATTGCAGACTACACATTTCTGTTTCTTCTGACTTAACACTACTGTATCACCCTCTACTTTCTCCTCAAGGCTTACTTACTTTTTGAAAATACCACATTCCTGTTTATGAGAATGTCCATGGAATGGAATGCTTACCCTGCATTCTTTTTTTTTTTTTTTGAATTTTTTTGGCCAATTATTGGCAGTTGTATCATAGAAAAACATGGGTAATATATGGGATGGTCAAGAAGCTCTTGGGCAGAAAAGTTTCTTTTTTGATTCACATTAATGAACATTACCTGTACAGCTCCCTGGGGGAGTTGAAGAGCAGAGCTAATATAATGTAAACTCAAGCATCAGTGCCCTAAAATTTAGCGTAGCCCTCTTCCTTAAAAATTGTTGGCCATGGGATTCTTCCAAATTGTATAATTAATACTCAAGCAATGTTCTGAATAAACTAGAAGCAATTTGTGTGCACCAACAGCACCATGAGAATGTAAACTCCTGAAGGCCAAGAGTCTCTTCATATTTTGCATATGACAGGTACATAAAGAGTAAACAAGAGACTACAATAACTCTGAAAAGCATTTAATTACATATGTTGAGACTACAAAAACTAGTAGCATAATTTAGCATTTAGAACTATTAACATGACTGTTAAGGGTAACATTTAACTGTCTGAAATAACTGAACTGTTGACAACACTGTAATTTGTAGCCATATCCTCATAATCATGCAGATGTCTGAATATTGCTTGACTATTCCAATATCTAACATGGACTGACAACATAGGACATTTAAAGAGAAGCTACTATCAATATAGCCCTTCCCTGACCATTGAAGTTGCCTTATAAGAATGAAAGAGTCAAGTGATTCTGAGATCTACAATGCTTATCCTTTAATCCCCCTGCCCCTACCCCAGGAAAACAAAGGTACACAGAACCAGTCTTTTCAGGGACCTTCAAGGTACTAAATGGCCAAGCTTGGACATCAGGTAAAGTAAGAAGTCACCCTAGTTCCACTATTATATCCTGATGTGAGCTGTGCAGTTCCTGAGATCAAGAAACTAGTTTGATAGGTTCTCCTTAAAATAAGCAGTCAAAGGCCATAGGCATTGTCACAACTGCATTAAACAAGGTATCACAAAACCAATAGTCTTTGGCTATTCCCCAGTCCTCTTACTTCTTAGCTTTACATCCTAACTTCCTTAACCATAAACATGAGGAAAAGCAAACTAACCAAGTTATTAACTTTTTTTCTTTCTTTTCTTAAATTCTTACCATGTGTGCACTTACACACACACACACACACACACACACACACACACACACACTTCCTCTCTAAAATGTACCCAGGAAGCCAATAGAGAAAGGTGACAAAGCAGAAGAGAATGCCTTCCTATACAGTAAATGCCTATTGCAACATGGAACAACAATAGTAAAACCCCACCTTGACTTCACTGAGGCTTTAGGAGTGCACTTGTTTCCATATTAAGCACTAGAAACATTTGACTTCAACAACTCTAAACCTCTGCTTTGAGAAACAAATAGGGTCTTTAGCCTTGAAACATACACAAGTTATTTCTCACACAGATATATTCATACATTCATACTGTTTTAAAAGAAAGTACCTTTTATAGGCTCTGTACCTAGAACATCTTTTTCATTTTGTTAACTGTTGATTGCAGAGCCCTACAAAGCCAAGTAGTAATCACCTAATCTACTTTACAGCAAATGCAGTGTATTATACATGCAAAACTGTTATTGCTGCTAAAAGTCTACCTCTTGAAAACTATTAGTTCATTTTATGGCTTTTTTTTTTTCAACAGGACATTTTCTTTCCTATATACTGTGCTGTTTTATATTCATTACCTTTTCCAAACTTTTAAAATTTAAATTCTTCAGAAATGGATTTTCCCAGGCACAAAATTATTTGAGTCAAAGTACAGCTACTTTAAGTACACTAGTATCTAAACCTGGGTCCCTGGAAATCTACTACTATAATCTATCTATTCTAGACTGCTTGTTCATGAGATGCACCACATTAGAACATTTTTACATTTCTTAGCATACTAATGTAGAATCTGTGCTAATAAATCCTGGACTCTTAGTACTGAGATTTGAAAAACACTCAAGAAAATTAATACTTCCCAGTTCTCAAGACAATGATTAGAGGTAGAAATTTCTTTTACAGAAAACTCTTCTGCTTTCAAAACAAAATGACAGTTTTATTTCTAAAGGAAGAAAAGTAGAAAAAAGGGAAAGTTATCTGAGGCTTACTGTAACTGAGGGCAAGAGTCCACTTATTATATGGCAATGTAGGTAGGCTTCATTTAAATAAGTTTCCAATTCTCGTGAAAAGGTCTGAAATCCCATCAGTACACAATTCAGCAGATTCAGAAATAGAAAGAGCCTGAAACAATCTAGGACACTCCCAAACTATTGGTATTATTCTTGCATTAACATACATGCTGCTGACAGAAGTAAATGGTCTACAGATTATATAAGTACTCTATGAAGCAATTACAGCATCTCAGTAGGACATGCAGAATGTAAAGCTATTTGTAGATACAAAAAGAGTAGGAAAAATGAACCCAAGACATAATATGCCATAAAAGAACAAGCTGACCTCAAATTAAAATCAACACAAAATCATGAAAATGGGGCTTCATTTTGACTTGAAGTTTCATAAGATACAAAGGTAGCTGTTTCTAGCTAGCTCATGGAAAGTTTTTATATCCTCAAATATGTTTCAAATGGTAAGCCCACATTTCTATGCATAAACAATTGTTTTTGGCCTTAATCTCCTTTCCCAGGGAGAATATCACAGATTTAGGTATTTATGGGATGAAAAAAAGTCTAGAGTTTCCATTCTTTTACACTATTGGTTATTATCAATAACTCATCCTGAAGTTTAAAATTATTACTGGGCTCATGCACTAACCCCTAACATGGTACTACAATATGCTACCAAGCACTAATGCTTACAAAATTATACAAATCTCAAAATGGAAGACATTGGTGATTTTGTTGTTCTTAAATAACTCATAACTTTTGTCCACAAGTATTAAAACATACATATATATATATATATATATATATATATATATATATATATTTCTATTGCACATATCCCATTTTTGTTTGACTTTTCAAAGAAAAAACTGCCAGCTAACATGGATGAGCAAAAGAAAGGAAGCACAAATGCAGATTGAAGCATTTATAAAATTAGTTTTTGCCATCAAGAATGGAACCAACATAGACCAGAGAAAAATGCAAGTGTATTAAGTAAATACTGGGCAACTACAACTGGAATTCGCCCATGTTGTTAAGTGCCATCTAATGTTAATTATGTAAGATGTGGGAACAATTCCTTTGAAAAAGAACATTAACACTGGTTCTCAGCTATAAATTAGAAAATACGGAGAAGGTGAATCTGATACCTGTTCAAGCAAGTGGGTCAGAGCTGGTTTCACTGGTGCTTATATCCCTTGCCCAAAAATTTGACAAGAAGACATGGGGAAGATAGATAAAACACCTGGAAGGTACAACCTATCAATGATGACATTCCCAGTATACCAGTAGGACCTATGTATATAGTCTTTCTGTCTTTAACAATTCCAAAATACTAAAGGAAAATAACAGGAAGTGGCATGTGGGGTTACTTAAAGAGAAATCTAAGTTACCTTCTTATTTTTTGGAGGAGTGGTACTGGGGATTGAACTCAGGGGCACTAGACTACTGAGTCATATCCCAGCCCTATTTTGTATTTTATTTAGAGACAGGGTCTCACTGAGTTGCTTAGCACCTTGCTTTTGCTGAGGCTGGCTTTGAACATGAGATCCTCCTGCCTCAGCCTTCTGAGCTGCTGGGATTACAGGCATGTGCCACCATGCCCAGCTCTAAGTTACCTTTAACCAAATTATTACTATTATGATTTCCCACTTAGTAAATGCTCTCTATTAAAATAAATTTTTAAAAAATTATACATTTTAGGTACACTATTTTGTGAAAAAGCAATTACATTAGAATCAAATTGGTTGACCAATCCAATCATAACAATGCTCAACATTTCCCATTTTTGGCAATTTCTACCACTCTCAATTTTTGGTATATCTGCTGTATGTTCCCAGCATCACAGCACCCCTGGTCCTTAGCAACCATTCAAGAAAACAGATGATCCAGTAATACTACCTATTCTTAATTTTATCAAATAAGTTTAAGATTCTTTCTCTACTAATAAAGTTTTTCATGCTTCTTATGAAAGGTTTGACATCATACAATGTTTCTGTTTGTTTGGAAGCAAGGACAGTTTTCCAATATAGTCTTCATCATATAACTGTTAATGGTAAAAAAAAGAAAAATTCATATTTTCCAAACCCTGAATTTCTTCTCAATCTATGATGAATGAAACACAAGATTCATGCTTCTTATTGGAACTATTTTTCTTTTTGAGTTTTTTTTCAGATCCAGAATTTCTTCTAAATCTACAATGAAACAACTACAGGATTGGGAACATTGTTTCTGAGATAGACCATTTACTGATGAGAAAGTTCAATTTCAAGTGTGGAAATTTACCTGAGTCCCAGCCTTTTCAGTTTCACATTATACCTACCACTTAGAAAAATAAATCCCAGTACCCATCTGGGTTGAATGAAAAGAGTTACTTATGACTTTGCAAAAAAAATGGGAAAATATAATGTAAAATTCCCAAAAAGTCAAATGGTGCTACATAACTCCAACGTGTTGAGGACTGTCTTGGACAAGATGGCGCCTGGCAGTGAGCCAAAGGGCACTGGATACCAAAATAAGGAAGTACCCAAAAAGGTTGCTTGCCTACGAGTTCCTTGGAGACTTATGACATGTTAATGCCAGGCTCTAGGATTGGCTATCTAATATCATTCCATGCATGGACAGCTCATGATTTATATAGTGCTATGCTGATATTCCTCTGCATGCTCTCCTGCATGAAAGAAAGCTTTGCTATATTTCGCTGATAAGCTAGGAGCCTGGGGGAAGAGAGAGGGTGAGGGTAGAAGAAGGGAGATAGGGAGAACAAAGGAGGCAGGAAAACAGGGAGGACACAATAAATCTTGTCAACAAAAAATTGGTGCTGTCTCCTTTCTCCGCAAAGGTTCTGCTAGATAGAACACTAAAGTTGAAGGCAGGTTATACTATAGGGTCCATCACACCATCTTAACTAAAAAACTACTCTTAGTACTTTTATTCCAGCTTTGGCCACAAAATTTACTCTACTCTGCTATATGACTCCACAGAAACAGGATGAATAAAACTGTAGTACAGCAGCCTCTCATCTTAGGTGAACAGGGTTCCATTGAAAAGATAGAAAAAACTGGCACCTGTGTAAATATGAGGCTCTTCCCAAACTGCCCTTAACCCCTCATAAAAGCCACAAAGAATTTTCATCTCATCTCTTATCTTATCTGTAAAGGCCAGGTGGCTGACCCAAAAAGCAAACTTAAAGATAATGACAACCCTCCTCTCAGAAGTCAGGGTGACCCAGAACTTAAACTAACATGCTTTGTATACAATTTTATATGTTAACCAATTAAAAAGAACACTGTAAAACTGCTTGCCTTTCATTATAAAAATCCTGCTAAACAAGGGCTCGGGGCCTCTTAGCTTCACTGGTTACTGAGTGCACAGAGGACCAGGCTCGAGCTTGCTAATAAATGACTCTCTGTTGTTTGCATTGATCGTGGTGTCTGGTGGTCTTTGTGGGGTCTTGAGCTGCTGGGCACAACATCTTGGGGGCTCACCCAGGATGCCCCAAGTCCACCCAGACACCTGATCATAGAGTCATAAGTGACACCTTCAGCCGGTGAGTAAGACATTGCTGCATTTTTCTGGTCTGGATTGCCTGCAGGTTCTGGTTCTGGGCTGGCAAAGTCCTGGCGGACATGCTATAGGACCCCAGCATGGTCTTGGGAGATGTCCCCTCTACCCATCGGGGTGATTTTTGTCCATCTGCATGACTCTTTGTCCATCTGGGCAGCCTTTGTGTTGCATCTGGGTGACTCTTTGTAGCATCTGGGTGACTCTTTGTCACATCTGGAAAACTTTCGTGTTGCATCTGGGAAGCCTTTGTGTTGCATCTGGGTGACTCTTTGTTGCATCTGGGTGACTCTTTGTCACATCTGGACAACTTTTGTGTTGCATCTGGGCGACTCTTTGTCGCATCTGGGTGACTGTCACATCTGGGCAACTTTCGTGTTGCATCTGGGCAACCTTTGTGTTGCATCTGGGTGACTCCTTTGTTGCAATCAGAAATTGTTTGTTTTTGTTGACAAAATATCAACTAGCCAATTTTGATTTAGTGTGGTATATATCTGTCTGTTTGTGTATTGTACCACATGCTCTTTACCCTTGTCTCATATTAAATTCTTCATTGTGTTAATCCGATATTAGGCTTAGGGATACTCATTGCAGGGTACTTTACAGTCCTTCTCCTTGTTCCTGAGAGATTTGTTTACTCCAATCCCCCTAGGCAGAGAGCTCAGCAGCTCCATTCCTCAAAAGTAGTGAGAAATAATGTTTTGTGATTTTCTGCATTCAAACCTAACCTGATTTCTCAACCAGGAAGAAAAAGGGTTAAAAAGTCCTAGGTGATCCCCCTCCCCCTGCCTGGCCTTGCTGAAGCCTGCATTGGAATGTAGACTGCAGCAGTCTCAGTGAGAAGGGGGGGTGACCTGAGGGGGGGAGGTGTCCCTTTTAAACTCCCAGGCTGCTACACAGAACTAACTCATTTTCTAGGATTCCTGTTTTGTTTTGTTTTTCTTTAATGCTATATTTTTGAGCTCATAATTTTGATCCTACGTAATACCTAGGTTAATGATTTTTTTCTTTTTGATCAGTTCTATTTTTATCCAACTCTAGAGTTATTTTTAAACATCTGTTACATTGCAATGGAGATAAACATTACAAGGCCTTTGCTTTTGTAATAAGCATGCATAAAATTAAAATTTTAAAAATGGATCCAAATCCTTTTATTCACATGATTTAAAGGGGTTCGATTTGAATTGGGTAAACTAATAAAAGTAAAATGTCTTTAGAAATAACTCACAAGTCTCTAGGTGGTCAAACTAATGAAATGTTGATGTTAAACAATTTCTAATATCAATTGTTTCTAGGACTTTTCTTCAACAGGAAAGAGATGGCAAATACTGTTCAGGACACTTGTCTGATATCTTGGATTTTTCAAAATAAGTAAATTAAATTTAACATGTATGAAACTACTCAAATGTGTTTGTTGGTGACATCTGATTAATTTGCAAAGTTAAAATGCTAATTGTTAAATAACATCAAGTACTCTTAAGTCCTTAAATTCCATGGAGTAACATACTTAAACATTATTGGTGTTTTCATAGGTTGGTAAATTAAAAAGTGTTTAACATTGCTTTGTGTCATTACTAAAAACAAGGTTATTAAGAGTTATGTTCTAACAGGTAAAACCCCAAGCCAGAGGGTGAGTGTTCCATCTGCTCCCTTACCACTTCTCCCTACTCCCCCTCCAGTTCTGCAAAGCTCCAAGGAGCTCTTAGATTTGGATTTAGAGTTACCATCTCCCCTCTCACTGTGTTTCAGTTAGAGTAGTATAAACAACAAAGTATTTTATCTTGTTAAATTGGAGTAATTTGTCTAAATTCAAAAATTTATAAGAGTTGTTTCAGAATGTGGACAAAAAGGGGTCAACAGATAGGAAAGAGAAAATAAAAGGTTCTGAGTATGGAAACATATTTAATAAAAAGGAAAAGGAAATGTTTCTGGGTAAGAAAGTGCTTGTGTAATGGAATACATGAGGGTCTAAGTAAGTGCTAAGAAAGTCTGTGTGTAAGTAAAGGGCAAGTTTCAACAAGTTTGTGTGTAACTAAGTTGGTTGTATGTATATGAGACAGTTGAAGCTATTTAAGGTTTTTTCTAAGGTGAAATACTAATGTTCTGATATAAGCCAAAGTTTAACCTATATGGTAAAATGACATGGTAAAATTACAAGGATTTCTTAGAAACACTAATTTACTCTTAACTTTGTGTCTATTAAGTTTTATTCTTTAAAACAATTAGTCTTAAAAATTGGGGTTTATACATTATGGTTAAACAACTGTTAAGAGTATTGTACTATGTTACAGAGTCTAAATTTTTCTTTAAAAACTGAATTTAGTAAGATTAAAGTGTCAAGGTAATTGTGAAATGGTCACTCTTTGTATATTAAATGTATTCATATTTTCCAGGGATACAAGTTTTTAAAGCAGGAAATTTGTCAAGCTGCTATTCTCCAGAATAAACTTGTCTGTAATGGTAATTTTAAACTTAAAGAGTACATTTTATTGGGGATTTATTTCTATCATTTAATGTTCTATTATGGGACCTATTATCAGTAAGGTATATGTAAAATTGGTTACTTATTTCACTGAGATAAAAATTTAAATGTAAATGTATTACTAAGAGTTAGTGACAGCCTACTTGGGATGACTGTCAGCAGTTACTCCGGATCCTGTTCACAACTGAGGAGCATGAGAGAATCCAGATGGAAGCCAGAAAGTTGGTCCCAGGGGATGATGGACAACCCACTGTAAACCCTGATTTAGTAAATGCTTCATTCCCCTTGTCCAGGCCTCCACAAGATGAATGGGACTACAATACAGCTGAAGGTAGGGAGAGGCTCCAGGTTTATTGCCAGACTCTAATGGGGGGTCTCTGGGCAGCAGCTCATAAGCCCACTAATTTGGCCAAGGTGTATTCATCATGCAAGAAAGGCAGGAATCACCCTCAGCTTATTTAGAAAGATTAATGGAGGCATTTAGACAGTACACTCCTATGAATCCAGAGTCACCTGAGAATCAGGCAGCAGTAGTAATGAGCTTTGTTAACCAGGCAGTACCAGATATAAGGCATAAGTTACAGAGAATAGAGGACTTAGAAGGAAAAAGTATTCAAGACTTAATGAGAATAGTCCAGTGGGTATTCAATGACAGAGATGCACCAGAAGAAAAACAGCTTAGGGCTTCTAGGGAAATGACTAAAGAATTAGCAGTAGCAGTGCAGGGTGGAAGGACAGAAAAAGAAAGAAACAGACTCCTGGGCAATCTACCACCACCTGGGAACTCCAGGGCACAGGATCTGGGTCAGAATCACTGTGCCTATTGTAAGGAGGAAGGTCATTGGGCTAAAGAATGCCCTAAAAAATGAAACCACAGATCCAGAGATGGTAAATGGACAACTAGGAGACCATCGGTACTGGTCACCCAAGATGAAATGCACAATTAGGGGCGACGGGGTTTGGGACCCCTCCCCGAACCTAGGGTAACTCTGAAAGTGGAGGGGACTCCAGTGCAATTTTTGGTGGATACAGGAGCTCAATATTCAGCTTTGACTGACCCTCAAGGAAAGATTTCAACAAGCACCTCATGGGTGCAAGGGGCTACGGGGATTAAAAGGTGCCCTTGGACAACAAAAGAACAATAGACTTGGGAAAGGGAAAAGGTGCCCCACTCCTTCTTAGTCATACCCGACAGCTCCTATCCCTTGTTGGGAAGAGATTTATTAACCAAAATCGGGGCCCAAATTTATTTTCACCCCGAAGGCACCCAGGTAACAGATGGACAAGGAAAATTGTTACCTATGCTAACTCTTACTTTGGAGGATGAATATCGGCTACACCAGCAGCCGCAATCCCCTGATGAAAACATTGAAGACTGGGTACAGCGGTTCCCAGATGCTTGGGCAGAGACTGGGGGAATTGGGTTAGCTAAACATCAGCCCACCCTCTATATAGAAACAAAACCAGGAGCTAACCCCGTTAGGGTTAAACAATACCCCATGACCAGGGAGGCTCGAACAGGAATAACCCCCCACATCAGGCGACTGCTGAACCAAGGGGTACTATGACCTTGCTGGTCAGCATGGAACACCCCCTGCTTCCAATATGGAAGCCCAACTCAGATGAGTACCATCCAGTACAGGACCTACTGAGAGGTAAACAAAAGGGTGGCAGACATACACCCTACCGTGCCTAATCCGTATACACTTCTGAGTGTGCTTCCTCTTTACAGACAGTGGTATACGGTGCTGGATTTAAAAGATGCTGATAAATTGACTATGGGACAAGAATTACATGTGATCACTCCACATGCTATTGAGGGAATCCTGAGACAACCTCCAGATCGATGGCTCACACATTATCAGTTTCATCTTAGTGTTAATAACCAGCATATCAACATATAAACTTCAACAGTGCTGATGAAGGAACTTGCTTGTGGGGTCCTGATGAGTGGGTCTAGGCATCAGGGACAGAGAAAAAAAGACTCAGAGAACTGCAGCATTGGCTGGGAGCATAATCTGGATCCCTTGAATTCCCTTACAATGCTAGAGAATGAGCCAGAAGCAAAAGACTCACTTGTGAATATTCACCCTGGATGGTAAAATCCCTGAGGTCAGGGTCAGGGCTCAATGTCTAGATAGCACTGACAATTCAGTCCCATGGAAATGTTCATTTCAATTCTGAATATTTAGGGTAAAAACCCTCAAGATAACTTGGATTCTGCAGTATCCAGTGCCATTATTCTTGGCATGGCACCTTGCATGGGGCAGGACAGGTTAGGCACACCTAGATGAACTTCCTAACATTAGTTCCCAGTGGCAGCTATGTAGGGTTTGCAGGAGAGAGTTGGGTGTCCCAGGCAGGTCTGTGGCTCTAAGTGGGGACAGCGAGTCTATTCAGGTCACATATCTCTATATTTCTGCACACCACCCCACAAGTTTACTAGCAACACTATAGTTGCATGTGTTTGAAACCTTTTGCTCAACCAGTTCATCATCAGATGGCACAGCAGTAATCTTGTCATTCATGCAATTTTCTATTTTTTTACATTTGAGTATTTTCTGAGTTACTTAAACCGCCATATTTTAACTACCATTCTTAAGTCTGCATAAGAGTTGTGGAACAATGTACCAATTGATTCAGCCATATTGCTTCTCTTGAATATTTAGGTTTCTCTAGTTTTTAGCTAGTATGAAAATAATGTTGAAAATTTAAAGATCTTACCCAATATAGTAAAACCAGAGTGGGTAGAGAATATTTGGTTGAGGAAGGAATTCTGTTGTCTCCCATCCCTTTCCAACAAGACCAGTCTTTCTTGAAATCCTGTTTCCTTGGCGCAAGCTAGGCCCTGGAATGACCCAGAGCTTTGACCTCTTTGACTGTTTGTGTCACTCGCCCCTACTCAGCTTTCTTCCTGGTGCAGTTGTACTGAATCTTGGATGGTGGGAAGCAGCCTCCCATGTTGGTTATCCCCCACCAACACTGGTAAAGGACCCAGAGGTAGCCAGATTGAAGCTCAGTTGTAAAATAGGGCTGCACAACAGGGAATAGAGTGGCCGACTGAGAGAAAAGGGCACAGGCAACTGCCTGACTCCTGAAAGACACAATGACTCTATAGTATTTTCTAAGGAAGATAAAATTTAGTCCATGTGCAGCATCTGGATTAAGTGGTCACATAAAACCTTTCCCATTCACAGAATGAAAAGTCTTGGAATCTTCAGGAGAAGGGTGGAGTTGTTTGGGACTTTTTAGATATTTTTAGGTGACCCAAGCCTGTGATTTCTATTTCTATAGATCATTCGAGTCTAGCAGATCATGTGGTAAATCCCCCAGATGAGAGAATATCATTGTAAATGCATTGTCATTTTACAGAAACTAGATTATTCTATAGTGAAGGGTTAATAATCTGTCCTTGGAGCAAGGAGCCCAGTGTAATTTGTGGTGGAAATATTTTCAGTTGAATAAATGATAAACATGTGCCAGGAGTCAGGGGTCTTTGATTCAATATAGCTGTGCCCCAGCAGGTTGTGCAAGATGGGGAGACAAAAGTTTTCAGGACTGGTTTGCTTCTCTGTACACTGAGGGCATTTTTCTGCATGCTTTCAAAGGTCCTTTTTTCCTTTGGTGTCTCCTCTGTTCTTCCATGGTCTCTGGCAGATATTTGAAAAACAGATGGACAGTAGGACAGTGGGAAAAGATGTGCCTGCTGATCCTAGTACTGTCTGACTTCCTAGGGACACTGTGAAAACATGGTTTCTTCTTCCTAGAGCACTTAACAAGCAATAAACACAGAATAATTAAATTGGAAATTATGACAGGACTCAATTGTCAGGAAATGAGATACTGGAAAGAACCATGACCCCCGAATTAGATCACATCTAAAAGGATATGTGGTTGGAAACTAAGGATGCAATGAACAGAACCAGGAAAATGATTTTGAAGTGCATGAACTTGACTACATTTGGGGTAGGATATCTTCCTGACCTCCAGGCTGAGGGAAGTTGGGACTTCTCTCACCTTGCACTCAGAGTAAAATGGAGATTAAAGGAGAGCCTGGATATCTGCATGTGGCAAAAGAGCACAGGGGTCATTTGTGTTCTTGTGTGACCAAGTAGCTCCAATTCTCCAAGCTGAGTCTGAAGACCCTGCCTCAGATAAATTATTTTGATTGCTGCACATATGGCTGGTAGTTAATTTAGTGGTTCTATGGAATTTTGAAGTCAGTTTTTATTTGGGTCAAATGATATTCATTTTTATTGAAAATTGCCATAAACCACTGAGGTTTTAAATACATTTTTGTAAGGATATCAGGCAAGGTAACTTAAGAAAAATAAGTAAACAAAAAATAACTCAAGCACAAAAATTACAAAAGCAATCTGGAAATAAATATGTGTGGAAACAACTAGAAGATGTGAGCAGACAGGAAGTCTTTCATACTTAGCATCAAATTGACTGTTGCCTTCCTGAGGTGCTATCAGGGAGTCTTCATCCTTTCTGATTCTCTCTTCATTCTTAAGATCTATGATAGTTTTTTGTATCAGAGAGAGTATTAGTGAGCTGATAGACAAAGAATGATTGAAAACACACCTTGGGACACTGGATTTGTCTTTATGTTCTGGCTCTACTACTTTCAAGGCCAGTGGCCTTGGGAAGGAATTTTAACACCTTCTGAGCCCTGATCTCCTCATCTCTGAAGTGGGGATATCCTGATCCCTGGCTTCTTTGGCAGTGTCATGAGCTGACATAGAGACTTCCCAGCTCTATGGTGTAGTCAGTTATTCCCCTGCAAATCAGAGGGGAGTGTGAAAAGTTGTGGCAGAGAATGGGATAGCAGTGACTGAATTTGGGGTTCTCTGATGACCTCTGGTTGTGACATGCCTGGTGCCTGATAGTGATCCTGTACAAGGGTACAGGATGTTGGACTGCTGCTGTGGCAATGCCCTGCATGAGGAGACTCTGTGTAAGAGTCCTATCAACTCTGATCTTGATCTCAGGCTTATAGCTTCTGGTGAGAAAAAAAAATTTATGGTACACAACCACAATATTTCATCAGCTTCACTTCTCCTGTGTCTGCCCACTTTAGAATAACTTTCAAAAATGGACTTTCTTGAGAGCTACACAAAGCTCCTAACATTAAACTTTGCAACTGTGGATTGCACCTGTGGAAAAGTTACTTAGATGTCCTAGCTTCTGTGACTTTCCTGAATACAGAGAATAATGTTTTCATAGTCATTAACCTAATAATGAGACATATATAAATAAGGATTTCTCATATAACTCTTTAGATCTACATCTCTATCAGAGAGTAGAGCTCCACTTTATGCAAGTGTAATCTTCAAAATCTGTATGAATCTTGATTTTCTAAACCTCTTTTGACTCTCACTGGAACTGAAAATTTGGCCACACTGATCATAGCAGGGGAATCTGCCCAGAGTATTTTTATCTGTCTCCAGTGTCTGTTTTCTCTTCTTCCAGAAGTAACTCCTGATTTTTCCTGGGATTCTTCCTCTGCATTTCACCCTATGTTTGGTGAGGTGGGAAGATGACCAAGCCTAAGATATCAGAGCATGGGAACCCCCTGAACAAGGAAGCACAGCCTGCCAATTTGGCTTGAACTGGTCCAGACAGACTCATTCAGAAGCCCACAAATGACTGGTAGGAGATAATCATGAAAAGCTTACTGCCATCTTGTAGTTACAGAGGAGGCCAGACAATGGGATGGAAACTAAGAGATGAAAATAAAAAAAATTTAAAAAGACATCACTGAAACCAACTGTGTGTGCAATCAGAACTACCCCCAGGTTTATCACTTGTAAAAGAAAACACTGCCCCCACCTTTGTCTATGTTAGTTTGAGTTGATTTTCTTTTACTTGAAAACAAGAGTGCTTACTGACCTACTGTTTTTTCTCATGTCTCTTTCATTTGTAGTAATAAAGGGAAAAGAGAATGGCAACAGGGAAAAACAGAAGATTAATTATCCAAAACATTGAAATACCTAATTAATCAATAGGCAAGTGAACTAAACAGACACTTCTCAAAAGAAGAAATACAAATAGCAAAAAGTTTATATGGAAATATGTTCAAAATCATTACTAATTAGGGAAATGTAAATCAAAACTACTCTGATATTTTATCTCACATCATTCAGAATGGCATTCATCAAGAACACAAATAATAGATGCTAGAGAGGATATGGAGAAAAAGGAACACTTTTACACTATTGATATGACTGAAAATTAGTATAACCATTATGGAAATCAGTATGGAGGCTCTTCAAAAGACTAGGCATGAAATGACCATATGACCCAGCTATATCATGCTTTGGTATTTATCTTGAAGTATTAAAGTCATCATACTACAGTGATACTTGCTTATCCATATTTATAGGAACACAATTCACAATTGCTAAATTATGAAACTGGCTTAGCTGTCCATCAATTGATGAATGGATAAACAAAACATGGTACAGATACACAATTGTATTTTCCATAAAGGAAAATAAAATTGTGTCTTTGCAGGAAAATGCATGGAACTAGAGATAACCATGTTAAGTGAAATAAGTCAAAGTGAAAAGGTTAAGGTTTATATGTCTCCCTAGGGAATCTAGAGTAGGAAAAAAGGAAAACAAAGCTGGGGGTGAATCTCCTAAAAATCAAAGGGAGATCAATAAAGGAAAGGGACCAAGGGGTGGGACCAAGTGGGGAAGAAGGGAGCAAATGCTGCAGAATCATATTGGTTAAATAATATTGTGTGATTGTGTGCATTTACAAATATGTAATAAATCTGAGCATCATGTACAACTATAATTCACTAATAAAAATGTGGCTTAAAGAAATTGAATCCATACAAATGTTGAGAATGACCTAATTCTGGCCACGTTTTGGAGCACATCAATCAAGAGTCCTAGAGAATTGTTTCTGCTTTCACATTTCCTTCCCTATGCAAACAAGGTTAAAATTTACATTTTTCTAGTGGCTTGTATGAAGATGAATATAATCCAAGACATATTAAATTCATTTATTTTTCTTTAGATTTCAAAACAAACATTTATGTGGGATGAAGGCACTGGGCCTATTGTGTCCAATAAATAAATAAATGGTCTCTATAAGAGCTTGAATTGTTTTCTGAATTATATGTAGCATTTTCTCAGTAGGCATGCTTGTAAACAACTATTTGTTCTATTTTCAAGCGAATCATTTATCAATAGATCTACAATGCATATTAAGAACTACCTCAACTGAGGCATCCACTGTGTGGAGGAGAAAGACTGTCCTGGTGTTTAACTCTATATTATACTTTCTCCCTTTGTGTTTACCTGAAGAGCTGGAAAAGCCAGGAAGCTTAACAGTGTAGCTGAAGCAAGATCAATGCAGATTTGAGAAATCTTCAAAATATTTAGTGTTTACAGGAGGGTGACTTCTGGAAAACTGATGCAGTGCAAAGACCCATCTTCAAATCCTGATTCTTCCAATCAAATTAGAAAGATTTCAGTCATGTCACTCAAAGTAACAGACATGAGTTTATTGAAGTGAAAGTACAAGGGAAAGAAGATACTCTCAAGAGAGTGGATTCTCTCAGAGAGGAGAGAGAAGTATTCCTCTTCTTCATTCTAATTTTATTGGAGGATCTCAGGGAAGTTTCAAAAGAGTCCTACCCAGGACTCACTTTTGACTTTTTACTGACAGCTGGATGACATCAGACTGTCATGTCCCCACTGCCAATGACAAATCCAGGTCATCTTGGCAGATGCTGTTTCTAATTGGATTCTTAACCATAATTTCTTATAGATTATCTTTATCACTCCGAGTTTCAGGATCTGGTCTGTGGACAGGGTCACAAAAGTCTCCCTCTTCAGAGTAACTTGAGTCTCTCTTATCAATGTTATTTCAGGCCTGCATTTTTCCTGCAAAATATAGGTAATTTATCTGAGCAATGTGCCATAATCATCCACTTAGGCCAGGCAGGGATGCAGGTAAATTGCTTCTTGGAAAAGAAAGCATGTGGGGATCATCACAGTGGGCCCACTTTATAAAATAGTTCTGTTATTTAGACTGGTGTTCTCACCATTCAAAGCTGTCTTCCCCTTATTGATATGGGAAATCAGGATCAGGTCCCCAGGTCTTGAAGATTGACACCTGAGTAGCCAAGGCATACATAGAAAATAAGTTTTATTTAAAAGAAATAGCAGAGATAGTAGACTCCTCAAGAGAGGAGCTGTGACCCAGAGCTCATGCTCCTGGGTGTGGGAATATCTTACTTTTTGACAGACCCCCACCTTCTTTATTTCATACAGATCTTCCGAAAGGCAGAAAAGTGTAAACCCAGGGGTAATTACTTGTGTTGGAACTTGTGATCCTTCTAAACTGGAGGTATTAGCTATCAGTTGAGCTTGAACTTGTAAGTGCTATCCAGAGGTTAACTGTTAGCAACTCATTTTCTTTTCTTTGATAAACATTTAAAGGTCCTTTGCTCCTGTCCTTTAGCAGTCCAGCCTAAGTCACACTATAGTTCAGGATGTGTTCCCAATAGTGGGCCCCCAATCAGCATCTGTTTCACCAGAGAAATTGATAGCAATGCAGATTATCAGGCCACACCACAGAACTGCAGTATCTGACTCAGGGTGGCTCAGGTATCCTAATTTTCATGATCCCTCCAGGTGCACACTTGGGGCTAAATACCTATGCTTTGTTTTGGTTTCTCCTCCATGAACAGGATTTTTTCACCACTTTGCAAAAAGACTTTTTATAATAAGCACACTCACTGACCCCTGGCAGACAGGCATCCAGTATTAGCCAGTTACAACCAAGGTGACTAGATCCTGAGATACAAGGGGCTAGGCTCATTGTTTCTTAGTGCTCAGGAGTCTGGGGAATATTGTTCCAGTGTTCCCTTTAAGACCTTCAGCACAGATAAGCCTAATAGTCAAAATCCTGTAAACGTTTTGACTTTCACTTCTCCAGAGGTGGAAGCAAAAACCAATTAGTTGTTTAGGAAGTTCTGGAAACCATGTCGCTGCTCTGTGACCACTATTAAGAGGACTGGTTTGGGAGGACTACATCTTTTTTATATGGAAAATCCTGGGTCATGGTGCACAGATTCTCGACATTGCCACTCATGACCACTAGATGGAGCAGATGCACTTATCTACCGACACCTAGGGGTGCTCCGCAGTGTCTCCCTGCTTGTTGGGGTCCCATCATAGTCCCTGAAGTGTCAGTGTGCTGAGGTCGATTGTAGTGAAGGGTCCAGGAAGTGATACACATCTAGTGACTTTGACTAGAGGGATCAATGGCCATGACACTGTGGCAGAAAAGTCCTTTAGAATTTTACAGTCTTCCTACCTGTGCAGGGTAAGGTGATCATCTTCCCACAGTCCTGAGTCCTGAGAGGTGGCAGAGCTCTGGTCACATGCCCTAATACCATTGGGAGGAGGAGAGCTCATAAAGTGGTGACAGGCCATTTTCTTCTCATAGGAAGTCTAATCTGTTTGTAAAGACAAAAAAGACCTGTGTGTTTGATTCTTTAAAGTGTCAACTGGGAAGGTAACTGAGGAGGTGGGAAGAGAACTAGCATGTGAATCTTGGGTTCAAGTCAGGCTCCACTCCTGATGATGGAGGGCTTTTGTCTGCTCCTGTGCCTCTTCTGTGGCCCAACTTTGCTGCCATGACAGTGTTTGTGTGTGCAACAGGAACCATGTTTGCACACTTACTTTTCTGAGGTGTAGTTGCCTTCCTATCCTCCTACTCCTGACAGTCCTTCCTATTCCCTGCATTAAGATGGGAGGGCCTAACAGAAAGGAAAGTGCTGGACACACACCCTGAGAAACTTTGTAGGTTTGGCATTGCTGCAAGTGTACCTTGGGTTTGTGTTAATCAGGTATGGTAAGGCTCATAGAAACAGATTTGACTCTCAGAGATGGCTACATCTTCCTACAAAGAGTTGTGCAGGACCATGTGGGAAGTATTGAAGGGTTATGGAAAATAATATTCCTGTGAGACAGTTCCCAAAGGAAATGGAGGATCTGTGTGGCTTGGAAGGAGGGAGGGGAAATTGGTCAAACATTAAACTTCTCCTAGGGCATTCTTTCCTAATAACAATGGACCCTGGGGGAAAGGGGTGCATATGGAATGCTAGGTCCTAAATCTTCACCTTCTCCCATGGCAAATTAGTCCAAAATGACAATTGGCAAGATTTGAGTACTCATTCCTCAGGATCCAGACTCCTTTTTGTGTGTGTGTGTGTGGTGCTGGGGATTGAACCCAGAGCCTTGTGTTTGCAAGGCAAGCTCTCTACCAACTGAGCTATCTCCCCAGCCCAGGATCCGGATTCTTATCCCCACAGACAACAATGAGTTTTGGCCTTTTTACAACTACCCTCCTAAACTAAAGTTTTGACCCATAAACTTGCTCCTGAATGTAAAACTGCACGTACAGTTTCCAATTACATCATTGTAACCTATAAAACCAAAATCCCATCTTTAGCTGGTGGCCATTTTCCCATTTGGAAAATGGACCCCCACAGTGCCCAAGTCTGTGAAGGAATAAATACTTCTTTGAATCTGCTGATGTCTAACTCTTGTCTTTTTATGCTTATAGTAAGAACACTTTCTTTACAGCCTTCAGTTCTCACAAGTGTACATCTTAAGTTATAGTAAAAAAAAAAAATACATTGCTTTTCATTTGAATTGTCCAATGCCAAAACTCATTGTTGTCTGTGGGGATAAGAATCTGGATCCTGGCTACACTCTCCTGCCAAGAGATTAGGACCAAGTTGGTCAAATTAACCTTGTTCATATCTATTCTTATGAATGAACTGAGATTCCTCAAAGATTACACTCACGGATGCATGTGAAGCCTCCTGACTACTTTCCCTCTACCAGTGGTGCCATGTGCCAGAATGTATCAGGTCAGTGTCTTGATGACCAAATGTGGCTTCTCTTGGAAGTATCAGGGACATTTCTGTCTCCAAAGACCCTCTTCTTTGCAGAAGGTGCACCATGAGCTGGACTTTCTGTTCTCTAGAGACCTCTTGATCTTCCTCATTGGCAGAACAGGTAACTCATCAGAATTTCAGAGTCCTTAAAGGAGTCCCTCCTATCATTCTCTGTATACTTACTGATCTTAGAGGTCAAGGACCAAATATTGGCTACTTTTTTCTTGATCTTTTTACCTTCTTGATTTTGGTCTTCAAGTTTTTTTTTTTTTTAAACATCCACCAAGGCAGTTTCACAAGTGTTAAGGAGGGAGTAACAGGTAATAATTTCTATATCTCTAATTCTACAGTCATTTACCCCTTCTGTTTAATTGGGATTGGTATTAGTAGTGGAAGTATTACATCCAGTCTGTCCTCTATAGATTATTTCCCATTACCTCAAATTATCTCGGGTTGTTATATTAGAAGTAACACTTCTGTAAAGTACTAACACATATCAATTAAAGTTTATAAGAAAAATACAAAATGAAATTAAAAATGGCAAAAATGCATTGATTTTACAATAGCTATGGTACAAGAAATACAACTTTTTTATAATCCCAAGCCTTACTTAGTTATATTATATCTCCTGTTTATTTTTATACCACAGTAATCTTTACAAAAAAAATCAAATTTGTGATCACAAATTTAAGTGAGCATAAGTCTAACCTATTTGGGAGCCATTCTAACATGCAGTAAGGTGGGAGGCAGATCCTTATCTCAGGTTAGGTTGGAGTCTTCACAAATAAAAATACAACATTACATTTGAAACATGAATCAAGGAAAAGCTAAGAGAGATATTTGACCCTTTTTTGTTGGAAAGTAGCAAAATGTTTGTATGTTTTACAATATCCACCTTTAAATAGATCAAGCTTTCATTATCTTTTTAAGATACTTTTAAATTTTTGCCCAGGTGTAGAAAGTAACATAAAATTTTACATACATCTTATTGATAACAGGATCAATTACACACTATTAAATGATATAAATTTCCAATTTAATATTTTTATTTCTATATGATTAAAAATTACCATTTTAGACAACTTTAGTTTGGAGAACACCGCTTGGTAAAGTGCTCTATCAAGCTTTATATTTATAATTTGTATCTTAGAAGAACATGAGTATACTTAATATACAAAGAACTAAAGTGTCACCATTATAAAAATGTCCTTACACTAACTATAATTAATTTTCACAGTAAAATTCAGAATCCACAAATATTTACAGACTTGAAGAGTTTAGCAGTACTAATAAAAATAAATGATAGCCTTAAATCTCTTATACATTTAAGGAAAAATGTTAATAATTCAAATTAGACCTAGTCAAATCAGACAGATACAGGTAAGTTTTCCAAATAGTAGTGTTGCCCTATGCCAGATGTAAAGTATAAAAGATAGCACTTACTGGTTAAATCTATATGAACTTTCATTTTTAAACTTTTATAGAATATTTAAGTAAGGCTCAGACAAATATATTTAATGTAAGATCTATACATACTTCTAGTCAGGTATATTTATGTTATTCATAAAAATAAAGCCAGCTCAAGATCTTTTTTTTAATTGTAAACAAATGGGATACATGTTGTTTCTCTATTTGTACATGGAGTAAAGGCATACCATTTGTGTTATCATAAATTTACATAGGGTAATATTGTTTGATTCATTCTATTATTTTTTCCCTACCCCCCATACCTCCAACCCCTCCAACCCCTCCCACCCATCTTTTCCCTCTATACAGTCCTTCCTTCCTCCATTCTTACCATCCTCCTTGTCCCTAAACCTAAACCTAACCCTAATCCTAATGCTAACCCCTCCCACCCCCCATTATATGTCCTCATCTGCTTATCAGTGAGATCATTGGTCTTTTAGTTTTTTTAGATTGGCTTATCTCACTTGGCATGATATTCTTCAATTTCATCCATTTGCCTGCAAATGCCATAATTTTTTCATTCTTCATTGCAGAGTAATATTCCATTGTATATATATGCCACCGTTTCTTTATCCATTCATCAACTGAAGGGCATCTCGGTTGGTTCCACAAGTTGGCTATGGTGAATTGAGCAGCAATGAACATTGATGTGGCTGTATCTCTGTAGTATGCTGATTTTAAGTCCTGTGGGTATAGGCCAAGGAGTGGGATAGCTGGGTCAAATGGTGGTTCTATTCCAGGCTTTCTGAGGAATCTCCATACTGCTTTCCAGAGTGACTGCATTAATTTGCAACCCCACCAGCAATGTACGAGTGTTCCTTTTTCACCACATCCTCGCCAACACCTATTGTTTCTTGTGTTCTTGATAATCACCATTCTAATTGGGGTGAGATGGAATCTTAGGGTAGTTTTGATTTGTATTTCCCTTATTACTAGGGATGTTGAACATTTTTTCACATATCTGTTGATTGCTTGTACATCTTCTTCTGTGAAGTGTCTGTTCATTTCCTTAGCCCATTTGTTGATTGGATTATTTGTATTCTTGGTGTAGAGTTTTTTGAGTTCTTTATAGATTCTGGAAATTAGTTCTCTATCTGAATTATGAGTGGCAAAGATTTTCTCCCACTCTGTAGGCTCTCTCTTCACATTGCTGATAGTTTCCTTTGCTGAGAGAAAGCTTTTTAGTTTGAATCTATCCCAGTTGTTGATTCTTGCTTTTATTTCTTGTGCTATGGGAGTCCTGTTAAAGAAGTCTGATCCTAAGCCAACAAGTTGAAGATTTGGACCTACTTTTTCTTCTATAAGATGCAGGGTCTCTGATCTGATTCTGAGGTCCTTGATACATACTGAGTTGAGTTTTCTGCAGGGTGAGAGATAGGGGTTTAATTTCATTCTGTTGCATATGGTTTTCCAGTTTTCCTAGCACCATTTGTTGAAGAGGCTATCATTTCTCCATTGCATATATTTGGACCCTTTGTCTAGTATGAGAAAATTGTATTTATTTTGGTTTGTGTCCATGTCCTCTACTCTGAACCATTGATCTACCTGTCTATTTTGGTACCAATACCATGCCGTTTTTGTTACTGTTGCTTTGTAATGGAGTTGAAGATCTGGTATTGCAATACCCCCTGCTTCGCTCTTTCTACTTAGGAATGTTTTACCTATTCTGGGTTTTTTATTTTCCAGATGATTTTCATAATTGCTTGCTCTATTTCTTTAAGGTACGTCATTGGGATTTTAATTGGAATTGCATTGAATCTGCATAGCACTTTTGGTAGTATGGCCATTTTGACAATATTAATTCTGCCTCTCCAAGAACATGGGAGATCTTTCCAACTTCTAAGGTTTTCTTTAATTTCTTTCTTTAGTGTTCTGTAGTTCTCATTGTAGAGGTTTTTCACCTCTTTTGTGATATTGATTCCCAAGTATTTTATTTTTTCCGATGCTATTGTGATGGGGTAGTTTTCCTAATTTCTCTTTCTGAAGATTCATCACTTATGTATTAAAATGCATTGGATTTATGAGCATTGATCTTTTAACCTGCTACTTTACTGAATTGACTTATGAGTTCTAAAAGTTTTCTGGTGGAATTTCCTGGTTCCTCTAAGCATATAATCATATCATCAGCAATTAGGGATAGTTTGAGTTCTTCTTTTCCTATTCATATCCCTTTAATTTCTTTGGTCTGTCTAATTGCTCTGGCTAGAGTTTCAAGGATGATATTGAATAGAAGTGGTGAAAGAGGGCATACTTGCCTTGTTCCAGTATTTAGGAAAAATGATTTAAGTTGTTCACCATTTAGAATGATATTAGCCATGGGCTAAGCATAGTTGGCCTTTACAATGTTAAGGAATGTTCCCACTACCCCAGTTTTTTCTATTGTTTTGAGCATGAAGGCATGCTGTATTTTATCAAATGCTTTTTCTGCATCTATTGAAATAATCGTGTGATTCTTAACTTTAAATCTGTTGATGTGGTGAATGACATTTATTGATTTGTGAATGTTGAACCAACTTTGCATCCCTGAGATAAAAACCACTTGATCGTGGAGCACTATCTTTTAAATATATTTTTGTATGCGATTTGCTAAATTTTTTTTGAGAATTTTCATGTTGATGTTCATTAAGGATATTGGTCTGAAATTTTCTTTCCTCGATGTGTCTCTGTCTGGTTTAGGTATCAGGGTGATATTGGCTTCATAGAATGAGTTTGGGAGGGTTCCCTCCTCTTCTATTTCATGGAATACTTTGAGGAGTATTGGAATGAGCTCTTTAAAGGTTTTGTAGAACTCCTCTGAAAACCCATCTGGTCCTGGACTTTTCTTTGTTTTTAGGCTTTTGATGACCTCTTCTATTTTATTGCTTGAAATTGATTCATTAAGTTGTGTATGTCCTCCTCGTTCAATTTAGGTAATTCATATGTCTCTAGAAACTTGTTGATGTCTTAGAGGTTTTCTGTTCTGTTGGACTATAGATTTTCAAAATAGCTTCTAATTATGTTTTGTACTTAAATCATGTCTGTTGTGATATTTCCTTGTTCATTCTGAATTTCAAAATTTGAGTTTTCTCCCTCTCTCTTTTTTAGAAGGGTTTTTCAATTTTGTTTATTTTTTCAATGAACCAAGTATTTATTTTGTTAATTTTTCCGATTGTTTCTTTTGTTTCAATTTCGTTGATTTTGGCTCTGATTTTAACTATTTCCTGTCTTCTACTACTTTTGGTGTTGGTCTGCTCTTCTTTTTCTAGGGCTTTGAGCTATAGTGTTAAGTTATTTTTTTTTGATTGCTACTTTTTTTGTTGAATGCGCCCCATGAAATAAATCTTCCTCTAAGTATTGCTTTCATATTGTCCCAGAGATTTTGATATGATGTGTCTTTGTTCTCGTTTACTTCTAAGAATTTTTTATTTCCCTCCTGATGTCCTCTGTTATCCATTCATTAAATCATAGTGTATTATTTAATCTCCAGGTATTGGAAAAGTTTCTGTTTTTTATTCTGTCATTTATTTCTAATTTCAATCCATTATGATCTGATAGAGTACAAGGTAGTATGTCTTTCTCCTTATATTTGCTAACAGTAGCTTTGTGGCATAAAATACGGTCTATTTTAGAGAAGATTCTATGTGCTGCAGAGAAAAAAGTGTATTCGTTCTTTGTTGGATGGTATATTCTATATATGTCGGTGAAATCTAAATGTTTGATTGTGTTATTGAGTTCTGTGGTTTCTTTATTCAATTTTTGTTTGGAAGATCTATCCAGTGGTGAGAGAGTTGTGTTAAAATCACCTAGTATTGGGCATGGGGAGATAGCACAGCTGGTAGAGTGCTTGCCTCGCAAGCATAAGGCCCTGAGTCCTATCCCCAGTACCACCAAAAAAAAAAAAAAAAAAAAAAAACTATATATATATATATATATATATATATATATATATCGCCTAGTATTATTGTCTTGTGGTCTATTTGATTTCTGGAATTGAGAAGGATTTGTTTGATGTACATGGATGAGCCAATGTTTGGGGCATAGATATTTATGATTGTTCTGTCTTGCTGATTTATGTTTCCCTTAAGCAGTATATAATGTCCTTCTTTATCCCTTCTGACTACTTTTGGCTTGAAGTCCTCATTATCTGAAATGAGGATGGATATTCCAGCTTTTTTGCTGTGTCAGTGTGCATGGAATATTTTTTCCCATCCTTTCACCTTTAGTCTATGGGTATCTCTTTCTATGAGATGAGTCTCTTGCAGGCAGCATATTGTTGGATTTTTCTTTTTAATCCAATCTTCCAGTCTATGTCTTTTGATTGATGAATTCAAGCCATTAACATTCAGGGTTATTATTGTGATATGATTTGTATTCCCATACATTTGACTCTTTTTAAAAATTTTTTTTTAATTTTTTTATTATTATTGTATACAAATGGAATACATGTTGTTTCTCTATTTGTACATGGAGTCAAGGCATACCATTTGTGTAATCATACGTTTACATAGGGCAATGATGTTTGATTCATTATTTTTTCCCTTCCCCCACCCCTCCCACCCCTCTTTTCCCTCTATACAGTCCTTCTTTCCTTCATTCTTACCACACTCCTTATCCCTAACCCTAAACCTAACCTTTAACCTAATGCTAACCCCTCCCACCCCCCATTATATGTCCTCATCTGCTTATCAGCGAGATCATTCGTCCTTTAGTTTTTTGAGATTGTCTTATATCACTTAGCATGATATTCTCCAATTTCATCCATTTGCCTCCAAATGCCATAATTTTTTCATTCTTCATTGTGGAGTAATATTCCATTGTATATATATGCCACAGTTTCTTTATCCATTCATCAACTGAAGGGCATCTAGGTTGGTTCCACAAGTTGGCTATGGTGAATTGAGTAGCAATAAACATTGATGTGGCTGTATCTCTGTGGTATGCTGATTTTAAGTCCTTTGGGTATAGGCCAAGAGTGGGATAGCTGGGTCAAATGGTGGTTCCATTCCAAGCTTTCTGAGGAATCTCCATACTGTTTTCCAGAGTGGCTGCACTAATTTGCAACCCCACCAGCAATGTATGAGTGTTCCTTTTTCACCACATCCTCGCCAACACCTATTGTTGCTTTTGTTGGTTTTTTTCATGATTTGGTTTCTCCTTTATTTGGCTATTTCTTTAGGCTAGTTCCTTCCGTTGCTAATTTGCATCGTTGTTTGTCATCTCTTCCTCTTGGAACATTTTGCTGAGAATGTTCTGTAATACCGGCTTTCTTTTTGTAAATTCCTTTAGCTTTTGTTTATCATGGAATGATCTTATTTTCGTCAAATCTGAAAGTAAGTTTTGCTGGGTATAAGATTCTTGGTTGGCATCCATTTTCTTTCAAGGCTTGGTAAATGTTGTTCCAGGCCCTTCTATCTTTTAGGGTCTGGATTGGAAAATCTGCTGATATTCTTATTGGTTTCCCCCTGAATGTAATTTTATTCTTTTCTCTTGCGGCCTTTAAAATTCTGACTCTATTTTGTATGTTAGGTATTTTCATAATAGTGTGCCTTGGTATGGGTCTGTTGTAATTTTGTATATTTGGAGTCCTATAAGCCTCTTGTACTTTTTCCATTCCATTCTTCAGATTTGGGAAATTTTCTGATATTATTTCATTGAATAGATTGTTCATTGCTTTGGTTTGTTTCTCTAAGCCTTCCTCAATCCCAATAATTCTCAAATTTGACCTTTTCATGATATCCCATAATTCTTGTAGATTCTGTTCATGTTTTCTTACCATCTTCTCTGTTTGGTCAAGTTTGTTTTCAAGATTAAATACTTTGTCTTCAAATTCTGAGGTTCTGTCTTCCATGTGTTCTATCCTATTGGTTATGATTTCTATGGAGTTTTTAACTTGGCTTATTATTTCCTTCATTTCAAGGATTTCTGTTTTTTTTTTTTTCAGTATCTCTAACTCTTTATTGTAATGATCTCTTGCTTCCCATATTTGGTCTTTTAACTGTTGATTGGTGCGATCATTTAATGCCTGCATTTGCTCTTTCATCTCCTCATTTGCTTCTCTGATTGTTTTAATTATGTACATTCTGAACTCCCTTTCTGACATTTCTTCTGCTCTGCTCTCATTGATATAATTGATATAGTACCTACGTTTGATTGGGACATTTTCTTTCCTTGTTTTCTCATATTGTTCAGATGTCAGTGGGTCTCTGAGATACTGCAGATTTCCTCTATTGTCTTATAGTGTCCCTGTAGATTTCCAGTGTATCACCTCCCAGCCTTCAGCTCTGAAGTTTGGAGGAACTTGATAATGCAGTGCTTCCAAAGAAAGCTGCCCCTAGCCCGCTACTGGTTGCAGGGCTTGGAGCTAGCTCTGTGTGGAAATGCTCTCACTGGGCAGTCTGCTCTGAGAAGCTGGCTGTGAAAGAAGCCTGCCACCAGAGGGAGCAGGCCTGCTTGGGGAAGTCCCTGCCTGTCCTGTCCTGGTCCCTGAAGCTGCCTGCAGGCTGGAGTTCACCGCTGGTGGTACTTGGAGCTGGTTCTGTGCAGAAAGGCTCTCACTGGGTGGCCTTCTCTGAGAAGCTGGCCATGTGGGAGGAGCCCACCACCGGAGTGAGCAGGTCTACCTGAGGAAGACTCTAGCTGCACTGCCGTGCTCTGATAAGCCGCCCCTATCTGAGCCTGCTGCCCAGGCTGAGCTTCACCCATTTGGGAGAGTCACCTCATGTCTCTATTTTAGTCCAAGTCTCTCAATGCCTCCCCTTCTTGAATCCTGGATTCTGGAGCGACTGGAGAAGCAGTCATCCTCTAGTCCACCATCTTGGATCCTGGTCAAGATCTTAAGTCATCTGTTTCTCTCACAAAGAAAAATCCTAAAAGCATTTGACATCACATTTAATAGTTGTCATTGCTTGCAGAAATTGGTATTCATCAGTGTGAGGTTTTTTAACAGGAAGAAGAGGCAGAGTAGGATATCTGGCAAAGCAGACTCATTGTACAATTTAAAAAAAACTGTCCAAGATAATAAGTGCCTCTTCTTTTATTTTTATTATTTCATTTTCACAGACAGCATTTTGATTCATTATACACAAATGGGTCACATATTTTTGTTTATATGGTTGTGCATAATGTAGATTTACACCATTTGTCTCCTCATACATGTACATAGGGTAATGATGTCTTTCTCATCCCACCACTTTTCATACCCCTTCCCTCTCATTTCCCTCTATGTAATATAAAGTTCCTCTATTCTTCTCTCACCCACAACCCCACCAACCCCATTATGAATCAAGGAAGCTTACCAAATGGCCGTGGTGGTGTCCAGACATTGCTACGTTCAGTTTCCTTTTTCTCAAAGTAGACCAAGATGGAGCAATCCTTAAAATGCAGGAAAGGAAGACTGAAATTCATGAAGTAAAGTGGTCTTCAGCAGCTTCCGGGAATCCCTTAGTCACTCCCTTAACTTACAGAAGTAACTCCTTTGGTTCAAACCAAGACACACTCTCCCATCTACTAATTTTACAGTAGTCAGCTCTCAAAAAGTTTGCCAAACATCTTCATTTGGCATGGAAGTGCAGTTGCTTGCAATGCCAGGTCTAGCCAAGAAAGCTAGGTTTGGGAGCTGCTCTTGGGCCCCCAGGTAGGGGAACAAAGTTGTAACCAAATGCTCTGTCCTTGTCCCCAATGACAATTAAATAAAAAGAACATAATTTGGGGAAAAAGAAAAATATATTTCTTTGCTAGCAAAGGAGAAACACAGAGGACTTCTGTCACAAAGGCTGTGATTCTCCCCATCAGGAGGAACAAGAGCATTTTAAAGAAACTCTTCAAAGGCTTCATTCCAGGTATGCTCTGACAGGGAGTCCCAGGGCACCCTGATGACATGTTAAAATTGACTTGTTAATTTGAAAGATATTCATTTTCCAGATCCTCTGGCAGATATTGCCTTCCTGTGAAGAACAGATAACTCAATGTACTCTTTTTCCCCACTTCAGGTTAGGGAGGGAGAGGGGGAGAAGAGGAAAAGGAAAACATACCACTTTTAAAAATAAGCCTCAGATCTATATTCAAAAAGTGAAGAGGACCACTTTCATAGTTACACCCATCTCCTCTGCATCAGGGCTGCTGTGTTTGAACCCAGGACTGTCTGAGGCAGAGGACAAATTTATGGTATTTGAGTTCATAAAAAGCAACCCTCCTGCCCTGAGATGACACAAGAAAACCCATAAGTCATTCATGGCCTTCAAAAATGAAGCTAGGGCCAGCCACTATCATCATCTGAAAGCTAGAAGTGGACTTTCTGTAAAATAGATACCAGCATAACTGTGGTCTTTTCTGTCTTTGGTTATATCTACCCTGTACTTATACATGCTTCTGGTGCTCTCTGAACTATTCCTATGTATTTTTACTCACAAAGTAGCAGTATTGAGGAGGGATCTTTATGAAGAAGTTCTTGGAAGACAGGAAAGCTCAGTAGTTATGGAGACATGCAAAGATGTAAAAGAGTCCTCAATTTCTACCTACATGTCATACCTTACTAGCTCCATGACATACAGCAAGTACTTGATCTCATCTAACCTCCCCTTCTTTTAGCAGGATTTGTAGGAATTTTATATAGCCCAATAAGCACTTAGTACTTCATAGCATTACAGTGAACACTCAGTAACAATACTTATTATTATATTAAAATTATTTACAAATGATATGATTGTTCTGGCTTAAACACAGAAAAAAGTGAGTCTGACTGTTGCAAAGACTGAGTCTTCCAGAAGCATGGGAGAACAAGAAGAACTGAAGTTGAAGACGTTATTTCAAACTTTATTGAATCTAAAACCAGCTGCAAATACCCAGAGGAGATTTCATCAGGTACTGGGGCTGCCTGTTATGCCATGACCATGGATGCCACTGTTGCTGCCTGCAGGTCCTCTCTGAGGGTTGGGGTGCAGCTGCCACAGATGCCTGGAGGTCTTTTCCCTTGGCACCACTGCTGCAGGCACATGTGCCACAGCTAAACCTGATTCTCCTGCTTCAGGTGTCCAGAGGTCTTTGTCCAGGTCCTGTTGCTGCTCTTGATGCCATTGCAGTCAGTGTCGCCTGGAGGTCTGCTGCCCTAAATGGTGCCTCCAACCCTTGACTGCCAACTACACTGCTGCTGCTGCTGCTGACACCAAAGCTCTTGCTGCTCCCAGAAGGTCACCTAGAGTTTTCCTCTCTGGGTGCTGCTGCACTTTCAGCCAGAGCCACAGCTGCCACTCTGCAACAGTCCCCCACCTGCTGCCAACACCAGTGATGACTGCAGCTTTTGCTGACCCCATGTCTGCTACCATTGACTCATGTTACTACCACTTCCAACACTGCCAGCGAGGTCCACTGACAGGGAGACTCCATGTTTGGTTCCATGTGGTCACATTCATTTTAAGATGCCTGCCAGAGCCTGGGGTTAGTTTGGGGTGGCAGTGGGTTTGGTTCCACTGCCATTTTAGGGCACAGCTGCACATGTCTTGGGACACCAGCCAGGATCTGGAGGTTCAGTGTCAGGGTTCCTATGGGATTGGCTGCAAGTGGGGTCTTTTTCCTGGGAGTGTGGGTTGCTCCCATCTAGTTACAGCATCTAAGGGTTGCTCATCCCTAGTTGTCTCCCTCCAAAGTCCGGTCTCATTGTGATTCCTGGGATTGCAATGTGGCAAAACCCAGGGCATCTGAGACACTCAGTGGTGAGAATAGTGACTAGGTCTTCCAGGGACTGTATTGTGTGAAGTCAGAGACAGGGCTGAGATACTTTTGGATGCTGAAAGAGACAGTTGTTCAATTTTCCACTGAGATATATTCTCTTATTTTTCTTCTCTGATCTCTCTATATATATCATATTTGGAGCAGGGTGTTTTTTATGCATCATTTGTTGAAGACAATAATATACACATGGTGTTTTGCAGTTATACTATATATTTTGTATATTCTTATATTTTTAATTTTTTCTTCTCTCAGTATGTATACTTCCTCTTCCTTGTATGTCTTCCTAGATTCCCTTTCTACCATTTCTCCACATAACAGTCAATCTCTGTTGGTTTCTTTCCCAAACTTTGTGGAATTTTGTTTCTGGTTTCTTTCTCCCTCATGAACACCATATCCTGCTCTGTTTCTGTTCTGTCTTGGGCCATTATTTGAGGTTGTAAATCTGCATAAAAATTTTCTGATTTATTTTGGACAGTGATTAACTCATCATTGCTGTTTATAGCAAGAGGGCAGTGAAAACCTTAGAGGGAGATATTATATTTCAGACTTTATATTGTTTTCACTGGGTGTTGTTGATATTGGTCTAACCTCTTAAAGGTGGACTAATGGAAATCTTTATTTATAATATAGGTTTAGAGGGATAGAATCTGTATTGTCTCAGATCCCTACAACTGGATGGGAAAAAGCACAACATGAAGAAACAAGGGAACAAAAAGGCACAAACAAACCAAGATGCCCCAATTAGAGAAACCACTGACAACACATTTTAAAAAAGTCCAAGAAGAAGATTACAAAGTACATGGTTAACCTGGATCTGTGACATATAGGATGGTATAAAGAGTGAAATCAGAGAGAAAATACAGGAAGTGAAAGATCACTTCAGCAAAGAATTAGCGATTGTGAAAAAAAGCAAGCATAAATCCTCAAAATGGGAATCAATAAATCAAATTATAAACTCAATGGAAAGCTTCACCAACAAACTAGACAATTTGGGAGACAGAACCTCAGACAATGAAGACAAACTATTTAATATTAAAAATAATTTTGACCATGCAGTGATAGTAAGAATTCATGAACAGAACTTCTAGAAACAATGGGATAACTTGAGAAGAACAAAATTAAGAGTTATCTGGTAGAAGAAGGAGCAGAGATACAAGCAAAGAAGGAATGCACAATCTTTCCAATGACAATATCAGAAAATTTCCCAAACCTATAGAAGGAAATGGAAAATCAAATATAGGAGGCTTACAGGACCTCAACTGTACAAAACTACAAAGACCCATACCGAGACACATTATAGTGAAAATTACAAAAATACAGAATAAGTATAAGATCTTAAAGGCTCTGAGAGAAATAAAACAAGTTATGTATAAGGGAAAACCAATTCAGATCTCAACTGATTTTTAAATCCAGACACTCAAAGCTAGGAGGTCATAGAACAACACATTTCAAGTTCTGAAAGAAAATGGATGCCAAGAATTTCATACCCAGCAAAATTAGCTTTCAGATTTGAAGATGAAATAAAAATCTTCAAAGATAAACAGAAATTTTAAAAAATCACAATTTGAATACCTGAACTACAGAACATTGTCAAAAAATAGTCCATGAAGATGAAGTGAAAAAGAAAAGTGAAAAACAGCGAAGGGTGTAACTACACCAAAAGAATAGTCAAAAAAAAAGTCATATCTCAGTAATAACCTTGAATATTAATGACCTAAACTCATCAATCAAAAACATAGGCAGATTGGATTAAAAAAGAAGACCCAACAATATGCTGTCTCCAAGAGACTCACCTCATAGGCAAATACATCCACAGACTGAAGGTGAAAGGATAAAAAAAAATCACGCATACGGATCACATACACAAGCAGGGGTTTCCATCCTTATATCAGATAATGTAGACTACAAGTCCATGTTAATCAGAAGGGATAAAGAAGTATCTTTCATTCTACTGAAGGGAATTATACAGTAGCAAGACATAACAATTGTAAATATTTTTTCTGCAAACAATAAAGCATCTATGAACAACAACAACAAAAACACAACAAACAAAAGAAAACCCTTCTCAATTTCAAGAATCAAGTAAACAACAGTACTATAATATTGGGTAACTTTAACACACCTCTTTCACTACTTGACAGATCTTCTAAACAATAACTAAATCAAGAAATTATAGAACTAAATAACACACTCAATAATTTAGATTTAACAGTTAATATATTATTACATTCATCAATGAGTGAATACACTTTTTTCTCAGCAACACATTGATCCATTTCTAAGGTAGACCATATTTTATGCCACAAAGCATCTCTTAATAAATTCAAAATATGAAGATAATAACCTGCATTCTATCAGATGATAATGGTCTGAAATAAGAAATAAATCATAAAATAAAAATAAAATCATTTTTAACACATGAAAACTAAATAATACACAATTGAATGATGAATAGATAGTAGAAGAAACCCAGGATGAAATATTTAAAGGTAAATGAGAACACCAATACAGCATATCAAAATTTCTGGTACTCTATGAGTGCAGTACTAAGAGGAAAATTTATTGCATTGAGTTATTTATTAATGAATAAAAAGTTAACAAATAAATAACATTACATCTGAAAGCTCTAGGAAAAGAAGAACAAATCAATACCAAAAAGAGCAGAAGACAGAAAATAATTAAAATCACAGCTAAAATCAGTGGAATTGAAAGAAAAGGAACATTTGAAAAAAATGACAAAACACAGAAGTTTATTCTTTGAAAAAAAAAGAATAAAATTGATAAGCCCCTAGCTGCACTACAAAGAGTAAAAAAGGAAACCCAAATACTGAAATATGTGATGACAACCAAAATATCAAAATGGACACAAATGATATACAGAAGATAATTTGAAACTATTTTGAAAATTTATAATAAAAATACCGAAAGTTTTGAAGACATTGACAAATTTCTAGAGACATCTGACCTACTTATAATAAATCAGAAGGTCATGCACTATTTCAACAGAAAAATATCAAGTAATGAAATTAAAAACACCACTAAAAGCCTCCCAATTTAGAAAAATCCAAGACCAGACAGCTTCTCATTTGAGTCCTACAAGATCTTCAAACACCAATACTTCTCAAATTATTCCATGAAATAGAAAGAGACGAACCCTTCCAAGTTCATTTTATGAGGTTAATATCACCCTGATACCAAAATGAGACAAAGACACATCAAAGAAACAAAACTTCAGAAAAATATCCCTGATGAACACAGATGAAAAAATCTCAATAAAACTCTGGCAACTCACACAAAAACATAAGGATGGTGTACTATAATCAAGTTCGGTTCATCAAAGTGATGCAGAATTGTTTCCAACATATGGAAATAAAAAAAATACATCATATAAATAGAATTAAAAACAAGAATCATACAATCATCTCAATCATCTCTCATGTTAAATAGCATTTAACAACACAACACCTCTTCATATTCAAAACAGTAGAAAAACTAGGGATAGTAAGAACCTACCTCAACATCATAAAAGCCCTATATGCTAAACCCAAGGCTAACATAATTCTAAACAGAGAAAAATTGAAAGCTTTCTCTCTAAAACCTGGAACAATCTAAGGATGCACTCTTTCACCACTTTCACTCAACATTGTCCTTGAAATTCTAGTCAGAAGAAATAGAAGAAATAAAATTAAAGGT
>NW_025920408.1:69474-119046 GCF_902686445.1 Sciurus carolinensis
ACTTGCTGAATTCCACACAAGCTCTGGGTCCTGCCACCAGAAGCTAACTGTAGCCAAATAAGTCCTTTCTGCTCTACTCATTTCCAGAGTTTTGCTGTTTTAACCTTGAGGCTTTCAGAAAATGAGGCCTTTTCTCATCATTTTCCAATAAGACCCTAAATCTCATTGCATACATTATACTTCTGGCCAGATTGTACTTGGCATGTATAATTTTGACAAAAGATTAGGATGCCCAGGCTAAAGCTTTTTTAAAGTAAGCTTTTTTAAAGTGCTAGATTTGCTCCTTGCTAATTTTACTTAAAATTACTAGTTTTTGCTTCTCTGCCTAAATTAAAATGGTTAAAAATCAATATTTTGCTCTGTGTGACTAAAGCTTGATTGCATGTAATAGGAATAAGAGCCAGGGGAAAGAAAGAAACCTGATTTCTCCTGGGACATTGTCACATCATGATAGCCTACCCCAACTCCAGTAGTAAGCCAGAGAAGTGAAATAGCAATTAGAATCTCTTTAACTTACCATTTTCTAATAAGACCCTAATTCTCATTACATACATCATACTTCTGGCATAGAGATGGTACTTGGCAGGTATAATTTTGACAAGCAAAACGACCAACTCAAAAGGTAAGCAGACTTGATGTTTTTTTTAATCCTTACTTTTGTTGACATGTCTTTATTAATTCATTGGTATCTTTTCATTTAGATAGTCATTGATAGTTACTGATATCATCTGTACTCCAGTCAGCTAGATGCTGGGAGACACCTTGCCAAACACGATACAGTTCCAATCTTGAAGGCCCACAATCTACTGAAGTTTGCCAGATAAACAGACAAAATACAAAGTGCTAAATGGTGTGGGAGCCAAAGATCTGCAACTATTTTGAAATGAACCACACTGGGGACACAGGATGCAGTGTGGATGAAACAACTCTACAGTTCAGTAGGGGGAGTTTGCACTCTGTCTAACCCTTCTTCATTCCTGTTCCTAGGATATGTCCTACCTATACTCACATATTCAAACAATAATAATGTGGGTTTATTTTTGTTTTGGCATCAAAGAAAAAAATTACCAATACCCACATGATAGAAAGTGATACTACTGCAAGAGTCTAGCTTGTAAGTGAATAATAAATAATGCTCTCCTAATTCAGAGTGTTTGGCAAGATAAAGCAACTAAATATTCATTTTTTAAATTTATTTTTTATCTTTACAGACTGCATTTTAATTTATTGTACAGAAATGGTATACAAATTTTTATTTCTATTGTGCACAATGCAGATTTGTACCATTCATGTAATCATACATGTACATAGTGTAATGATGTCTATCTCATTCCATCTTTCATACCACTGCCCCCTCCACCCTCTCACTTCCCTCTATGTAATCTAGTATTCCTCCATTCTTCTCTCAATCCCCACCCCTATTATATATCATCATCCACATATCAGAGAAGACATTCAGACTTTTGGTTTTTGGGATTGGCTTATTTCACTTAGCATGATATTCTCCAATTCCATCCATTCATCTGCAAATGCCATAATATTATTCTTTATGGCTGAATAATATTCAATTGTGTATATATACCACAGTTTCTTTATACATTCATCTGTTAAATGGCACTTAGGTTGGTTCTACAATCTAGGTATTGTGAACTGAACTGCTGTAAACCTTGATATGACTGTATTACTGTAGTATGCTAATGTGAACTCCTTTGGGTATAAACTGAGGTGTAGGATAACTGGGTCAAAAGGTGGATCTATTCCAAGTTTTCTGAGGACTCTCTATACTGCTTTCCAGATGGGCTGCAATAATTTGCAACTCCATCAGCAATGCATGAGTGTTCTTTTTTTCCCCACATCCACACCAAAATCTATTATTGTTTGTGTTCTTGAAAATAGTCATTATAATTGAAGTAAGATGAAATATTAAAGTTGTTTAATTTGCATTTCTCTAATTACTAGAGATGTTGAACACTTTTTCATGTATTTATTAGTCACCTGTATCTCTTCTTCTATAAAGAGTCTGTTCAGTTCCTTGGCCCATTATTCATTGGGTTTTTGTACTTTTGGTGTAAAGTTTTGTAAGTTCCTTGTACATTTTGGAGATTAGTGCTCTATCTGAAGTGCATGTGGAAAAGATTTTCTCTCACTGTGTAGGCTCTCTTTGCACATTATTGATTGTATCATTTGCTGAGAACAAGTTATTTAGTTTGAATCCATGCCATTTTTTGATTCTTCCTTTGATTTATTGTGTTTTGGGATTTATGTTAAGGAAGTCTGATCCTAAGGCAACACGATGAAGACTTGGGTCTATTTCTTCTATTAGGTGCAGTGTCACTGGTCTAATTCCTAAATTTTAACTCATTTTGAGTTGAGTTTTGTTCAGGGTGTGAGATAGAGTTTTATTTCATTTAACTGTATATGGATTTCCAGTTTTCCCAGCACCATTTTTTGAATAGGGTATTTTTTGTCCATTGTATGTTATTGCCCTCTTGTATAGTATGAGGAAACTGTATTTTTGTGGGTTTGTCTCTGTGTCTTCTACACCATTGTTCTGCCTGTCTATTTTGGTGCCAATACCATGCCATTTTTTTTAACTATTGCTCTGCACTATAATTTAAGATCTGGTGTTGTGATATCTCTTGCTTTACTCTTTGTGTTCAGAATTGTTTTAGTTATTCTGGGTCATTTATGCTTCCAGATGAATATCATGATTGCTTTCTGTATTTCTATGAGGAATATCATTTGGATTTTAATTGGAATTGCATTGAGTCCATTTAGCACGTTTGGTAGTATGGCCATTTTGACAATATTAATTCTGCCTGCCTATCCAAGAACATGAGATAACTTTCATTCTTCTAAGGTTTTCATTAATTTCTTTCTTTAGTGTTCTGTAGTTTTCTTTGTAGCAGTCTTTCCCCTCTTCTGTTAGATTGATTCCCAAGTGTTTTTATTTTTGAGACTATTGCAAAAGGAGTGGTTTTTCCTAATTTTTCTTTCAGAATATACATAGCATATAAATGTAAATGCATTAGATTTATTTGTACTGATTTTATATCCTGCTCCTTTTCTGAATTCATTTATTAGATTTAGGAGCTTTCTGGTGGAAATTTTTGGGTCCTATAAATATAGAAACATGTTATCAGCAAATAGTGATAACTTGATTTCTTGTCATATTCCTTTAATTACTCTGGTCTGTGTAACTGCTCTGACTAGTGTTTCAGGGAAGATTTTTGAATAGAATTGGTGAAAGAGGGCATTCCTGTCTTGTTCCAGTTTTTAGAGGGATTGCTTTCAGCTTTTCTCCATTAAGAATGATGTTGTCTGTGGGCTTAGCATAGTCTTTACAATGTTGAGGTATGTTTGTACTATCCCTATATTTTCTACTGTTTTGAGCATGAAGGGGTGCTGTATTCTTAACTTCAAGTCTATTGATGTGATAAATTAAGTGTTAATTTCCAAATGTTGTACCAACTTTCCATCCCTGGTACAAACCCCAGTTGATCATGGAGAACAATCCTTTTAAATGTTCTTGTATGCAATTTGCCAGAATTTTCTCAAGGATTTTTGCATGTATGTTCATCAGGGATATTGAGCTAATGTTTTCTTTCCTTGATGCATCTTTGTCTGTTTTTGGTTTCAGAGTGATACTAGCTTTATAGAATGAGTTTGGAAGGGTTCCCTTCTTTTCTATTTTCTGGAATGCATTGAGAAATATTTGCATTAGTTCTTTGAGGGTCTTAAAGAAATTGACTGAGAATCCATCTTTTGATTAATGAGTTTTGGCCATTAACACTCAGGGTTACTATTGTGATATGATTTGTATTTTTGGTCATTTTGGCTTAATTTTGGTTTTTAACTTGACTTGGTTTCTCCTTTTATTGACTTTTCCTTTAGAGTTGTTTCTCCATTTGTGGACTTAGATTGTTGTTTTTCACTTCCTCCTCATGAAATATTTTGCTGAGAATGATCTCTACTCCAGGAGTTCTATATGTATGCTCTCTTAGCTTTTGTTTGTCATATAAAGATTTTATTTCATCATCAAATCTGAAGGTTAGTTTTTATGGGTATATGATTCTTAATTGGCATCCATGTTCTTTCAGAGCTTGAAATATATTGTTCCAGACCCTTCTTGCTTTTAAGGTCTGGACTGAGAAATCTGCTGATATCTGTGTTGGTTTCCCCTTATATATAATCTGATGATTTTCTCTCATAGCCCTTAAAATCATGGCTTTATGTTGTATGTAGAGTATTTTCATTACAAGGTGACTTGGTGTGGATCTGTTGTAATTTTCTGCACCTGATATTTTGTAAGCCTCTTGTATTTGGTTTTCCATTTCATTCTTCAGGTTTGGGAAATTTTCAGATCATATTTCATTGAAGACATTGCTCATTTCTTTGGTTTGTATCTCTATGCCTTCCTCAATCCCAAAAATCCTTAAATGGCCTTTTCATGATATCCCATAATTCTTAAAATTTTCATTCATGATTTCTTATCATCTTCCCAGTTTGGTCAACTTTATTTCCAAGAATAAATATTCTGTCTTCATTGTCTGAGATTCTGTCTTCCATAAGATCTAGTCTGTTGGTGATCTATCAAGTTTTTAATTTGGTTTATTATTTCTTTCATTTCAAGTATTTGTTTTTTTTTTTTTTTAGAATCTCAATCTCCTTATTGAAGTGCTCTTTTCTTCCTATATTTTCTCTTTTTTGACTGTTTATTGGAGTGATCATACATTACCTGCATTTGCTCTCTTACTTTTTGCTTCATGGATGATTTTAATTATGTAGATTCCAAACTCATTTTCTGTGATTTCTACTGCCATGCTGTTATTCACTTCCATCCAAAATCTTGCTACACTGGTTTAGTTCCTTCTCAAAGAAATGCCTAAGTTTTTTAACAATGCTCCTGTGAAATGACAGCAAATCATGAGACAACTACATATTCCAAGTGGAACAGGTTGGCATCCAGTCAGTTGAGATTGAAGGGTGTGGAGATTCCAGGTTCCTTTAAGTGAGGGAACTTGGTTTTTGTCCCCTGGGGCTGCTTCTAGGCCTTGGTAGCCTTGGGTCCTCTTGAGTGCATGCTGTGACATCCTGGCTGTTCTGCTGATCCCTGGTGATATCACAGAAATGCAGACTGACAGCAGCATAGCATCATGGTGCCCAAGGCAACCAGAGAAGCTTTTGGTCCTGGCCCTTTCTAACAAAGACTCAAGGCAAGTCTGGGCTCAGCTGTGATATTAGGAGGGAAGACTGAGGTAGGCAACCCCAGGGGCCTGTTGTTTTCAAGAAATGTGATCCCAACTTCTTCACCCACTGAAGGGGAGAGGGAATGTTGGGGGCCTGGCATATCTGACCTTAGTGTTCTAGCTCCTTCCTGGGAAAGGTACACCACTGAAAACTGTCAGCCCACACTATCCCCCAGGCCCACTAGGTGCCACCATCCTCATTCAGCCTACACCAGGCATGATGGTCATCTGGTGACACCTATACTACTACAGGCTGTTGGTCCCCACCAGGTTTAGTGTCCAGGAAAGTCACTAAAGCATGTGCAATTGTTCACACAAGGATCACCCAGGAAGGCACTGGACAGAGTGGCACTGAACTTGAACACAGCTCCTCCAAGCCTCAGTTCGCTCACTATATTGCTCAGTCAGGGCAATGGTCTAGGGCCCTCACAGACACATGGAGTGATGACTAGTGACAACTTCGAACTTAGTGCTGTGATGCCTCCCCTGCAGGTTGGTGGGTTAGGTGATGATTGAGTTGAAAAACATCACCAAACTCTTGCAGGGTGCTCCTCCTTTTCTACAATGGCCAAATAGGTGACAGCTCAAACCTGTGATGTTGAACTTCTATTCTAGGTGGAAGTGGGTGCCTGCTGTGCTCCCTAGAGAGGAGAGAAGGGACTGAGTCATTTAGCATGTGCGATGGAGGCCAGGAGAGAGCTAGCCAAAATGTAGAGTTGTTCTGTGCACAATCCACCTGCTAGGCCCCACTACATTTGTTACTGCCCTGCAATTAACTCACCCCCAGAAATTTTCTTAGCCTGTTTCCAAGGAGCTCTTCAACTTACCTTTAAATGCATATATATCTGGAAAATCTGCCTTGGCCTAAGGGTTCATACTCTTGAACTGACTTATGCCTCTCAGACACAGGCCCTCTGAGATGATGCCCAGAGTCTTTATAGCAGGTCCTGGAGGATGCAGACTACAGGTTGGTGTCACACCCTGATGCAAAGATGCTCCAAGAAAATGAATGTGATTAATGAAACAAGATGCTTGATAATGATGTGATGAGCACAGTTTTCCAGTGCATAGTATTATCTTGACCAATGCCTCATGTTGCAAGATTCGAAGTGTTTAAAGTTTCAAAACTGAGTATTAAAAAATGGAAGTGCTATGGACTTTTCTGGAGGGCACGAACTCCAGAAAGTTGTTGGAAATGAAAAGATAAATTCAGTGAACACATTCTAAAATTGTTTTTCATTGCTAAAGGCCTGCAAAAATAAAACTATCAACCCCTGAGCTTCAAAATAATATACCAAAACAGCAAGAAGAAATTGAGAGATCATTTGGTAAGCAAAGATAATCACTGACAATAACTCAATTTGCAAAGGACATGAATGCATTTGCAAATTCATGGCTCTCTTCTGTTGCTTGTAATAGCAGATTATAATTATGCTGATTTTGCATGTCCTACACATGACCAATGAGGAAAGACTTTTCTTCTACCATATGAGCAGCACCTAAGCACCACAATTTACACAAGTTTAAAATTGGAAAGCCAGCTCTGAGTGATAACTCTCAAGGTAAATAGTTCTCCTCATCATCAGATTTTAAAACATAATGAATCTCTACTAAAATGCATAAATGTAGACCTGATATGGTTGAAATCTGAATTTAGAAAACAGAAAATTTTAGAGAAAAACTAAACTTGTTATGAGAGTTATTGTCCAGGAATAACAGATCCTAAAACATTTAAAAATACAATTTTTTTTTTTTATTTTCAATGGTTATATGCACCACAAATATGCATGCCTAATTTCCCTGATTTCCTTCTTTAAATGTGAACTTTCCAAATAGATATTCTTGAGTGATACATACCCTTAAAAAACCAATCCAAATTTACACAAAACCATGGGAAAGATGAGAACACTGCCTCCTAAACCCAATTCTGTACAGCAAGACTTCAGAATATCCATTGAAATGCATTCTACTGTCATTTACAACTAATTTTAAGTAGTAATAAAATATACTAAAAATGAGCAAAAACACTATAAAAATGCTTTATTAGTGTTGTGACTGGACCTGCAATGAAACTGGAAAGCAGTTTTTAAATATTCATCATGGCACCTGAGTGACATCAGAAGAATCTAAGATATTAATTCAGCACAGACTCACTCAATTCCATTAAGGAAAACAATATCTTTCCAAAGCAAAGAAAACACAATGAGAAGACTTAGTGTCAGGAGCAACTCTCTTGTCATCAACTCTAGGTCTCCCAGCTGACCTGTAGGTTGATTTCCATTACTTTCAGGCTTACCATTCTCCTCAGTGGGTGTTATTTGCTTATTTTGGACAGGCATGTTCTTGTCCTTGGGCTTCCCTAGCATTTTGTAGATGGGTCTGATCACACTTCAGGGAATGGTTAGAGAGAAGGACTGCTGGCACTTCATGAACATTAGGAGGTATAGTTCCTCTTTCTTATCCAAGATCTTGAAAAATGGAGTGAAAATGAGGTTTTCCTCATCTGGGGAAGCCACACAGTCATCTTTAAGTCACTTTCCAGGATGTCCACATATCCATAATTTTCCTCAGTATCCACCTCAGCAGTGACCAGGAAGAACTACTTCAGCTAAGAGTCTCTACTCCTCTATTTCCATCTTCCACTCAGGGCAAAACACATCAGGTAAAGGACTGTGCTTGGACTGTGTAAAGTCCTCTGTGTGGCTGGCCCACTCTCAGAGCAGGGGCAGGACTGGGATGTGTTGGCTTCTATTGCTTCTTGAAGAAAAATCCATTATTTTCTTTGTTTCCCCCCTCAGGACTGCTGGCAGCCTTGCCACCTGCCTCATTCTTCCTACAGCTGTCCAGTGCCTGGGAGTTGGAGACATTCTGTAGCACAGAGAATTGGTGACCTCTGGTAGCTGTGGTCCATACTAACTGAACCGGTAATGTCTGGAAATGTCTGATGGCTGCTCATTTCAAATAACTCACCTGGTTTCCAGGGTGGCCTGCTCAATTGTCTATTTTTCCAGGTTGGGGTCCATAGGGCTTGGGGAATCCATGCAAAGAACTGCATTAGAAAATTCAGAGGAATTTGATGATAGGGAAGATTCAGATGCCTGCCTCAATAGTCGTAGGCCTGTCAGCAAACAGCAAAAGTGCAGGCTCCCTATGTGACTCTTTGGGATCTTACTGCAGATTCCAGTAAAATCATGCATGGTCTGGGTCAGAATGCTGACCAGAGAGAAGAAGGTTGTATGTTCTGGGGACCCCAGGAGGACACAAGTTCCTAGACATAGGCCTGGGAAGGGGACTGGTCTCTGGGTGTTCCTGCATATTCCAGCAGAATATGAACTGAACTTGGCACAGACTGGAGTTGGGGCATGACCATCATGGTAGGGTGGGCAGAAGATTGGCTGCAGAGCCCAGCACTAGGTGGCCAACAGACAACCAGCACAGTGGACCAGGATCAGGGATGGAGTAGACCAGGATGGTAGTAAAAGAGGGAAGGAGGGAAAGCAATGCAACTGGGAGCCCATTGATTACAGGGATGTGGGGAGAGTGGGGAGGGATGAAGTTATGCAGGATTCAGATTTAGGAAGCCTCCAGTAAGTTTTTGTAATGTGGTTAATTTCTTGAAATTGTTAACTACAATTCTAAAACCCCACAACATATATGAGAATTACCTTGAAAATTGTGAACATTTAAGAAATATTAATTGTAAGTTTTATGATACAATTATGGAAAATATATCACACATAAAAATGTGAAATCAATTACATGACACCAGAAGAAACAAAAACAGTATTATAAAAGACTACAGGTCAAACAGAATGTCTTATTAAAAACAAAGTCTAAAGAAGAACCAGCTCAATGCCGCCTGGGTTGCTGTGATTAAGAACCAGAAAGACCAATGAATGCCAAGAATTCCTACAATATGTACACACACTCATGTGCATTTACAGTTAGCTCCCTAATAATTTAAAGATACAGCTTAATCTGTGCTCCAGAGGAGTTCATGACAAAGTAAAATTCATTTGAATATATGATTCAGGAGGCCAGACACTAACACAGTGACTATCAGGCTCAGAACTATATTCCCAGTGACTCACTGTGTTTGGTAGTTAGTTAAGTAACTAAAGCAACAAATGAAGGAAATCACAGATAAAAGAGCATACTTTGAAAATCTTTGATTAAAGACAAAGCATCTTAGACTGAATACAGTAGCACTTTCCGATAATCCCAGCAGCCCAATAGACTAAGTCTGGAGGATCACAAGTTTGAAGGCAACCTCAGCAGCTTAGTGACAAGTTGTCTTAAAATAAAAAGTGAAAAAAGATGAACTGTGGATGTAGCTCAGTAGTAAAGCACTACTTGGTTCAATCTAAGTACAGAGAGAGTGAAAGGATGATCAAAGTGTCTTAAGGCAAATGAATGAGAAGTACAAACAAATATTCAAAGAAAGAATGTGCTAGTGTTTCAAAAAATAAATATGGTGTCTATTATTAAATCTCTTAATTTCACACTTTCCTCTGATAGCCATAAACACAGGTCGTTATTACATATAACATAACTAAGGAGATTTCTTGATTCATTTCAAAGCATGAATTTATTCCCATTTTTATATAAAACTACTATGAAGAGAATAATTTTTCCAAATATAATGCATATGTGTTTTATAAACTGAAAATTTCCAGGATAGATGTGCAAGTAATCCAACAACTGGAAAAATGAAAAGGAAAATTATTAAATTTATATTAGCCAAGGTCAGGGAAAATGTCACATATGTTTCAATCATTGCCTACAAGGGAAAGAAACATTTTTTTTTTAAATTGTGAAAGATAAGATTCCATGACAGAAAAAAAAATTGGTGAAATGTGGTACTTTCTACTTGTAGAAATAAAGAGAAATCAATTAGGATAATTCTTCTGTAAACAGTATTCAATTTTATTTAAAAACATTAAAATCTATCAGATTGCTATCTCCTAAGATAACCTCACACAGACCTTGTAACAAAACTATTCATTAACTATTTAAAAGAAAAAATGTCCAATTATATAGAAAATAGTTTACTGAGTATCTTTCAACATAAACATAAATCAGGATGAAAGGAAAATAGCTAAACTACACTTAGTTGCTTCTCATTACATATGTAAACCTACATGAAGAAATTTAGCTCTGAATACTCTATCCCTTTGCTTTCATCCATACAAAGCATGCAGAGGATGTATTCCTTCCTATCTCCTGTTTTAAATGTAAAGCTTGTATGTGAACTCTCTGCTTCATAACCCAGATTTTCTCTCTGTTTTTTCATGTTTTAAATTTGTTTATCTTTGGAAATTGAATAATTATCACAAATGTGTCATTCATCTAGAGATTATCTTTAGCAGAAAAATTACCATAGCCTGAAGGTTTTGAAAATTAAATAGCTTGAGCAATTATTTCCTGTAGCAGGGTGAAGATCAGTGATGAATGACAAATCTAAGAGCAAAATAATTTCTTAACCTTTATGCTTTATTAGACTATACTTAGGATATATGTGACATTAGAAGCAAAACCCAAATAATGCACAAAGATGCAGGGTAATTCCTAAAAATATGAGTAGGAATAAAGTTAAGAAGTAATTTAAAAGGAAAAAATAGAACAGAAATGCATACAAACAATACTATGAAAACACATAACTGAAATTCAAGTTCAAACATTTTGATGCTATGAAGACATAACTTTTGTCCACCTTGTCTGGTTCCCATACCAAAGCTACCCAGGATGGCATTTTACCTGAGATTTAAAATCTTGTAACTATATTTGAACCTCATTAATCTTTGCCTTTTTTTTCTGTAATTGAGCCTGAGTTTCTTGGTGATTGGTAAACTCTTTTTCAAACTGAAAAGGAAAAGAGAAGAAAATTTGGAAATAAAATGATGTATTCCTTATATAAAAACATATATGATATACAAATAGAACATTCATTTCTGAATTGGTTTGGTAAAAGGAATGGTAGGTTTTGTGATTAGCCACCAAAGTCTTTCTCTAGGTTTCTCAAGTTCCCAGAAAAATCATTAATTTACAAGGGAAGGCAAAGACAGAGGTGAAGTCTATGGCTTTCTCTCAGCAAAGCAAACTGGCTCATAGGTATCTATCACCATGGCCTTCTTTAAAATCCCTAAATGTCACTGTGATTTTGTGTGAAAGTAAGAGAACAAAGCATTATATTGAATTCCTCCCTGCCCCAACTTTTATAACCTAAAAATAAAATTTACATAAATTTATCAAGATAATTTTAAAAATTTCTTTTCAAAATATTTTATTAATAAACACTTTTCTATAAATACATCAGTTACTTGCTCTTTACTTATAACAACATATCTCCTGTACATTTGAGCAATTAATGGTAAGTTAATCTTACAGAGTCCTTAGTGCTGTACCTTCTGAGAGGAAGCAGACAATGAAATTTGGGGAATCCAATGAGTTTTCTAATTTATATTACCACTCTTCACAAGTTCCCACCTTGCATTCAAATAGTCCTATTCTGCCATCATCAGGATTAAACCCTCCCCTAAGAAAACTGAGTTTAAATAAGATATTGTCTCATAATCAAAAATAAGTATTTAGCTCTTTTGAAAAAAATCATTAAAAGAAGATACAACTACTCCACAAATGTAGCCTCAACCTTTAAACACAGTCAAACCCACCTATAAAAATAACAATATGGATCCCAATAGTGCTCAAAGGACTTTTACTTATATTTAGTTTAGAAAGGGATCTTATTTTGCCCATAACAGAAAGAGGCAGCTAGTAGTCTGCAGCTAGATATGAGATAAAAAAAAAACAAACTTTTGCCCCTCTGAGTCTGAGTTACTATGATGAAACCACACCACCTCACTACAATTCAAGTGTATATAATGCTTTCCAGTATTGCTAATAGACTACTTTTAGAGAGGTTTTAGAATCATAGCAAAACTGAGCAAAAGTTGGAGGTACTGTGTATCCCCATACTCCCCACATAAGTGTACAGTCAATTCCATATTTGAGTTTTAAAAAACAAAAAGCACTTTAAAGCTTTGTAGCCAAAACTCTGTGAAGTAAAAAATATTATTTTAATTCCCATTTATCAGTGAGGAAAGTAAATCACAGGCTACTGATCCTCACTCCAAACCTCTGTTTCCAGATGAAGATCATAGAAACTAATAGTAAAAACTGCACAATGTCCTTCAATTCACCTAAGCCCCAGGAATGTGAGCAATCCCACTACTACTGCAGCTCCTCCAAACCTCTCCTACCATAAAGTAAGTAAAAAAATGCTAATCCTAAACCTAATGTAAGAAATTTACAATCCCAATCACATTCAGAAGTTAACCCAACACCTGCTGCCATGTGAGGCTTTACAGGGACATTCTGAATCAATTGTTTCAACACCTGGCTACATTCCCAGACCTCTGTATTTTGTTCCTTCATGTTACCCCTTTAAATATAATCTTACATTTTTTATTCAGAGACAACTTTTTCAGTGTTCTTAGGCAATTCTCACTTTTCTAAGCTGTTGAACCTCATTCACTTTAGTATCCACTACAATTTCACAATCATTTCCCTCTAAAAATGGTGACTTTCCAAATTCTAAATCATAGCCTCACATATGGTGGTAACTCCACAGCTATGCAATTCAACTGGCCACAAATGTTGCTTAAATATAAATTTAAATTAACAAAAATCAATTAAAAGTTAAAAATCTAGATCCAAAATCACACTAGTCATTTTAAAGGACACAACAGACACACTGCCTGTCATGTTGAACAAAAGATTGTGAAACATTCCAATATTCCATAAGGGACATGTCTGCTCCACAGCATAAATATTTGCAAATAAAATATGCGTCCATATGCAATGTCTTTTCTGTATGTTCCCATACAAGAACATATGTTTTTTATTCTACTCCTGATTGCTCCTCCCAAATTCTTTCATATTGGCATGCTATAGGACTTTTCCTCATTCCTCTGCTTGTCTCATTCCAATTTCTCATAAGGTGAACTTTTCTACATCACAATTCATATACTGATGGCTTCCAAATACCTATCACCAAGACAACTTCTCATCTAAATTTCAGAATACTAATCAACCCATAAATGCATTTTCAATTGCTTAAATAAAAATGTTCAAGTAAAAAAAATTAAAAACAATAAAACCTTTTCAAAACCAAGCTTAATTTCTTCTCTTTACAAAACTTGATTTTTGAACACAGCTATTCTTTGTAAATGAGAATTCAAATATGCCTCCTCTACTCTTAAATTTTTAGTGGTTTTATTATAATCATGAAATAAGGATCCCCTCGGATTTGTTCTCATTTTTTTTATAATACAATAAATATCTAACAGCATGCCTAGTACATTTCACAGGGTAAGGTGCTGGTTGTAATTAAGACTGTTAAGCAGAACATGGCCAGTTCTTCTATTAAGCAGTCTGGTAGTGAACTAAAAGCAAACACCCCAACTCCTTGAGGAGTACCAGTGATAAAGTCAGAGAAAGACTGATGCCACTGAATGATTCCTGGAGTAAAAAAAATATAATATCAGGCTTATAGAACTTGAAAATTTAGCTGAGAAGTGCAATTAGCATTTCAAGCAGAGAAAAAAGCAATGCACAGAGGAAGTACAAGCAAATTCTTTGTCAGGAGCACAAAAGAAGCTATAAAAACCAGCTGTGGAGATGAAGCTGGAGATATACAAAAGGAATAAAAGGTTTTTTTTTTTCACAAGTTTAATTTTTAATATTCCATTTTTAATTTATTTACATATTTTTGCAATAAACCAGATACTATTTAACTTATTATTTATACATGACAGAATGCATTTATACATTTTTAAATATACACAAAAGAAGTATAGTCTCAGGCTGGGGATAGAGCTCAGTCAGTAGAGTGCTTGCCTTGCAATCACAAGGCCCTGGGTTCAATCCCCAGCACTGCAAAAAAAAAAAAAAAAAAAAAAAAAGTGTAGTCTCTCATTTTTCTTATTATACAAATTTAGGATCACATCATTCATGCAGTTGTACCTGTACATGAGGCAATAATGACTGTTTCACTTTACTATCATTCCTACCTGCATAAAAATCCCCCTACATTTGCTCCTCTCTATCTAATATAAAGTGATTCTATTATTTTATATTGCCCCCCACTTATTGTGAATTAGCATTCACATAACAGAGAAAACATTTGGACTTTGGTTGTATAGGGTTTGGCTCATTTCACTTACCATATTTTCTAATTCCATCTATTTACTAACAAATGTCATAATCTTATTTTTCTTTAAAGCTGAGTAGTATTCCATGGCATGCTCTCTATATACCATATTTTCTTTATCCATTCATCTGTTGAAGGGCATCTAGATTGTTTCCATATTTTAGCTGTTGTGAATTGAGCTGCTGTAAACATTGGTATGGCTGTGGCACTGTAGTATGCTCATTTTAAGACCTTTGGGTATAAACAGAGGAGTGGGATTGGTGGGTCAAATGGCAATTCCATTCCAAGTTTTCTGAGAAATATCCATACTGCTTTCCATAGTGGTTGCACCAATTTCCATTTCCACCATCAATGGATGAGTGTGCCTTTTTCCCCACATCCTTGACAACATTTATTGTTGCTTGAATTATTGATAATTTCCATTCTGATTGGAGTAAAAGGAAATCTTAGATTTTATTTGCATTTCTCTAATTGATAGAGATATTGAACATTTTTTCATAAATATGTTGAATGATTGTATATCTTCTTCTGTGAAGTGTCTGTTCAGTTTCTTATTCCATTAATTTAATGGATTATTTGTTTTTCTGGTGTTAAGTTTTTGAGTTCTTCATATAGCCTAGAGATTAATGCTTTTTCCAAGGAGCATGTGGTAGATTTTCTCTTAATCGGTAGGCTCTATCTTCACATTATTGATTGTTACTTTTGCTGAAAGAAGTTATTTAGATTGAGATCATCCCGTTTATTGATTCTTGATTTACCTTCTTGTGCTTTATTGGTCTTGTTAAGAAAATTAGATCCTTGATGGACATGGTGAAGATTTGGGCCTACTTTTTTTTTTTTTTCTAGTAGTCACAGGGTCTTTGTTCCAGTTCCAAAATTTTTTATCCACAGTGAGCTGAGTTTCATGCAGGGTGAGAGATAAGGTCTTAATTTTGTTTTTTTTACATGTGATTTTCCAGTTTTACCAGTAGCATTTGTTGAATGAGGTATCTTTTCTCAGTGAATTTTTTGGTGCCTTTACCTAACATGAGATAACCTGTTTTATGTGAGTTTGTCTCCATGTCCTCTATTCTGTACCATTGGTCTATATGTCTGTTGTGGTGACAATATCATGTTTTAATTACTATGACTCTGTAGTATAGTTTGAGATCTTGTATTGTGATTCTCCCTGCTCCATTTTTCTTGCTAAGATTTGCTTTGTCTCATCTGAGTATCTTATTTTTCCAAGTGATTTTCATGATTGTTTTTTCTAGTTCTATGAAGAACACCTTTGGGATTTTATTAGAAATTACATTAAATTTGTATAATGCTTTTGGTAGTAAGGCTATTTTGACCATATTAATTCTGCCTATCCAGGAACATGGGAGGTCTTTCCATCTTCTAAGTTCCTCTTCAGTTTCTTTTTGTAGTGTTCTGTAATTTTCATTGTAGAAGTCTTTCACCTCTTGTTAGATTGATTCTCAAGTATTTTTTTAGGTGATTGGGAATGTGGTAGTGTTTTTATTTCTCTTTCAATGGATTCATTATGGATGTATAAAAATGTGTTTGATTTATGGATTTATGGACATTGATTTTATATCCTGCTGCTTTTCTAAATTCATTTATTCGAGAAGTCCTTTCATGGAATTTTTTTGATCTTTCAAATAAAGAATCATGTCATTGGCAAATGGTGATAGTTTGTTTTCTTCTTTACCCACTTCTTTACCTTTAATTTTATTTCTTCTATTTCTTCTGACTAGAATTTCAAGGACAATGTTGAGTGAAAGTGGTGAAAGAGTGCATCCTTAGATTGTTGCAGGTTTTAGAGAGAAAACTTTCAATTTTTCTCTGTTTAGAATTATGTTAGCCTTGGGTTTAGCACATAGGGCTTTTATGATGTTGAGGTAGTTTCTTACTATCCCTAGTTCTTCTACTGTTTTGAATATGAAGAGGTGTTGTGTTGTTAAATGCTATTTCTAAATGAGATGATTGTATGATTCTTGCTTTTAATTCTATTTATATGATGTATTTTTTTTATTTCCATATGTTGAAACAATTCTGCATCCCTTTGATGAACCGAACTTGATTATGGTGCACCATCCTTATGTTTTTGTGTGAGTTGCCAGAATTTTATTGAGATTTTTGCATCTGTGTTCATCAGGGATATTTTTCTGAAGTTTTGTTTCTTTGATGTGTCTTTGTCTCATTTTGGTATCAGGGTGATATTAACCTCATAAAATGAACTTGAAAGGGTTCGTCTCTTTCTATTTCAAGGAATAATTTGAGAAGTATTGGTGTTTGAAGATCTTGTAGGACTCAAATGAGAAGCTGTCTGGTCTTGGATTTTTCTAAATTGGGAGGCTTTTAATGGTGTTTTTAATTTCATTACTTGATATTTTTCTGTTGAAATAGTGCATGACCTTCTGATTTATTATAAGTAGATCAGATGTCTCTAGAAATTTGTCAATGTCTTCAAAATTTTTGACTTTTTTATTATAAATTTTCAAAATAGTTTCAAATTATCTTCTGTATATCATTTGTGTCCATTTTGATATTGTGGTTGTCATCACATATTTCAGTAATTTGGGTTTCCTTTTTTACTCTTTGTAGTGCAGCTAGGGGTTTATCAATTTTATTGTTTTTTTTTCAAAGAATAAACTTCTGTGTTTTGTCATTTTTTTCAAATGTTTCTTTTCTTTCAATTCCATTGATTTTAGCTGTGATTTTAATTATTTTCTGTCTTCTGCTCTTTTTGGTATTGATTTGTTCTTCTTTTCCTAGAGCTTTCAGATGTAATGTTATTTATTTGTCAACTTTTTATTCATTAATAAATAACTCAATGCAATAAATTTTCCTCTTAATACTGCACTCACAGAGTACCAGAAATTTTGATATGCTGTATTGGTGTTCTCATTTACCTTTAAATATTTCATCCTGGGTTTCTTCTACTATCTATTCATCATTCAATTGTGTATTATTTAGTTTTCATGTGTTAAAAATGATTTTATTTTTATTTTATGATTTATTTCTTATTTCAGACCATTATCATCTGATAGAATGCAGGTTATTATCTTCATATTTTGAATTTATTAAGAGTTGCTCTGTGGCATAAAATATGGTCTACCTTAGAAATGGATCAATGTGTTGCTGAGAAAAAAGTGTATTCACTCATTGATGAATGTAGTATTATATTAACTGTTAAATCTAAATTATTGAGTGTGTTATTTAGTTCTATAATTTCTTGATTTAGTTATTGTTTAGAAGATCTGTCAAGTAGTGAAAGAGGTGTGTTAAAGTTACCCAATATTATTGTACTGTTGTTTACTTGATTCTTGAAATTGAGAAGGGTTTTCTTTTGTTTGTTGTGTTTTTGTTGTTGTTCATAGATGCTTTATTGTTTGCAGAAAAAAAATATTTACAATTGTTATGTCTTGCTACTGTATAATTCCCTTCAGTAGAATGAAAGATACTTCTTTATCCCTTCTGATTAACATGGACTTGGAGTCTACATTATCTGATATAAGGATGGAAACCCCTGCTTGTGTATGTGATCCATATGCGTGATTTTTTTTTATCCTTTCACCTTCAGTCTGTGGCTGTATTTGCCTATGAGGTGAGTCTCTTGGAGACAGCATATTGTTGGGTCTTCTTTTTTAATCCAATCTGCCTATGTTTTTGATTGATGAGTTTAGGTCATTAATATTCAAGGTTATTACTGAGATATGACTTTCTTCCAAGTCATTTTGGTTTATTTGTGGCTTTTAATTTGATTTAGTTGTTTTTTTTTTGACTATTCATTTGGTGTAGTTACACCCTTTGCTGTTTTTCATTTTTCTTTTTCACTTCATCTTCATGGACTATTTTTTGACAATGTTCTGTAGTTCAGGTATTCAAATTGTGATTTTTAAAATTTCTGTTTATCTTTGAAGATTTTTATTTCATCTTCAAATCTGAAAGCTAATTTTGCTGCGTATGAAATTCTTGGCATCCATTTTCTTTCAGAGCTTGAAATGTGTTGTTCTATGACCTCCTAGCTTTGAGGAGATCTGTTGAGATCTGAATTGGTTTTCCCTTATACATAACTTGCTTTATTTCTCTCACAGCCTTTAAGATCTTATCCTTATTCTGTATTTTTGTAATTTTCACTATAATGTGTCTTGGTATGGGTCTTTGTAGTTTTGTACATTTGAGGTCCTGTAAGCCTCCTATATTTGATTTTCCATTTCCTTCATTAGGTTTGGGAAATTTTCTGATATTGTCATTGGAAAGATTGTGCATTCCTTTTTGCTTGTATCTCTGCTCCTTCTTCTACCAGATAACTCTTAATTTTGTTCTTCTCAAGTTATCCCATTGTTTCTAGAAGTTCTGTTCATGAATTCTTACTATCACTGCATGGTCAACATTATTTTTAATATTAAATAGTTTGTCTTCATTGTCTGAGGTTCTGTCTTCCAAATTGTCTAGTATGTTGGTGAAGCTTTCCATTGAGTTTATAATTTGATTTATTGATTCCCATTTTGAGGATTTATGCTTGCTTATTTCACAATCGCTAATTCTTTGCTGAAGTGATCTTTCACTTCCTGTATTTTCTCTCTGATTTCACTCTTTATACCATCCTTTATGTCACAGATTCAGGTTAACCATGTGCTTTGTAGTCAGTCTTCTTCTTGGACTTTTTAAAAATGTGTTGTCAGTGGCTTCTCTAATTGGGGCATCTTGGTTTGTTTGTGCCTTTTGGTTCCCTTGTTTCTTCATGTTGTGCTTTTTCCCATCCAGTTGTAGGGATCTGAGACAATACAGATTCTACCCTGTAAACCTATATTATAAATAAAGATTTCCATTAGTCCACCTTTAAGAGGTTAGACCAATATCAACAACACCTGGTGAAAACAATATAAAGTCTGAAATATAATATCTCCCTCTAAGGTTTTCACTGCCCTCTTGCTATAAACAGCAATGATGAGTTAATCACTGTCCAAAATAAATCAGAAAATTTTTATGCAGGTTTACAACCTCAAATAATGGCCCAAGACAGAACAGAAACAGTGCAGGATATGGTGTTCATGAGGGAGAAAGAAACCAGAAGCAAAATTCCACAAAGTTTGGGAAAGAAACCAACAGAGATTGACTGTTATGTGGAGAAATGGTAGAAAGGGAATCTAGGAAGACAGACAAGGAAGAGGAAGTATACATACTGAGAGAAGAAAAAATTAAAAATATAAGAATATACAAAATATATAGTAGAACTGCAAAACACAATGTGTATATTATTGTCTTCAACAAACAGATGCATAAAAAACACCCTGCTCCAAATATGATATATATAGAGAGATCAGAGAAGAAAAATAAGAGAATAAATCTTAGTGGAAAATTGAAGAACTGTCTCTTCCAAAAGTATCCAAAAAGTATCTCAGCATCCAAAAGTATCTCAGCCCTGTCTCTGACTTCACACAAGACAGTCCCTGGAAGACCTAGTCACTATTCTCACCACTGTGTGTCTCAGATGCCCTGGGTTTTGCCACATTGCAATCCCAGGATCACAATGACACTGGACTTTGGAGGGAGACAACCAGGGATGAGCAACACCTAGATGCTGTAACTAGATGGGAGCAACCCACACTCCCAGGAAAAAGACCCCACTTGCAGCCAATCCCGTAGGAACCCTGACACTGAAACTCCAGGTCCTGGCTGGTGTCCCAAGACATGTGCAGCTGTGCCCTAAAATGGCAGTGGAACCAAACCCACTTCCACCCCAAACTAACCCCAGGTTCTGGCAGGCATCTTAAAATGAATGTGACCACAAGGAACCTAACATGGGGTCTCCCTGTCAGTGGACCTCACTGGCAGTGTTGTAAGTGGTAGTAACATGATTCAATGGTAGCAGGCAAGGGATCAGCAAAAGCTGCAGTCATCGCTGGTGTTGGCAGCAGGTGGGGGACTGTTGCAGAGTGGCAGCTGTGGTTCTGGCTGAAAGTGCAGCAGCACCCAGAGAGGAAAACTCTAGGTGACCTTCTGGGAGCATCAAGAGCTTTGGTGTCAGCAGGAGCAGCAGTGTAGTTGTCAGTCAAGTGTTGGAGGCACCATTGAGGGCAGCAGACCTCCAGGTGACACTGACTGCAATGGCATCAAGAGCAGCAACAGGACCTGGACAAAGACCTCTGGACACCTGAAACAGGAGAATCAGGTTTAGCTGTGGCACAGGTGCCTGCAGCAGTGGTGCCAAGGGAAAAGACCTCCAGGCATCTGTGGCAGCTGCACCCCAACCCTCAGAGAGGACCTGAAGGCAGCAAAAGTGGCATCCATGGTCATGGCATAACAGGGAGTTCCAGTACCTGATGAAATCTCCTCTGGGTATTTGCAGCTGGTTTTAGATTCAATAAAGTTTGAAATAATGTCTTCAATTTCAGTTCTTCTTGTTCTCCCATGCTTCTGGAAGACTCAGTGTTTGCAACAGTCAGACTCACTTTTTGCTGTGTTTAAGCCAGAACAATAATATCACTTGTTCAGCATATTACAGAGATACAGCCACATCAATGTTCATAGCTGCTCAGTACACAATAGCCAGATTGTGGAACCAACCTAGATGTCCTTCAATTGATGAATGGATAAAGAAAATGTGGTATATATATACAATGGAATATTACTCAGCCATAAAGAATGATAAAATTATGGCATTTGCAGGCAAATGGATGAAACTGGAGAATATCATGCTAAGTGAGATAAGCCAATCTCAAAAAAACAATGGATGAATGATATCACTAATAAGTGGATGATGACACATAATGGGGGTGGGAGGAGTTAGTGTTAGGGTTAGAGTTAGGGTTAGGGAGGGGGGCAAAAATGGAGGAAGGAAGGACTGTATAGAGGGAAAAGAGGGGTGGGAGGGGTGGGGGGGAAGGGAAAAAATAACAGAATGAATCAAACAACATTACCCTATGTAAATGTATGATTACACAAATGGTATGCCTTTACGCCATGTACAGAGAAACATCATGTATCCCATTTGTTTACAATAAAAACAATTTAAAAAAATAATAATATCATTTGTAAATAATTTTAATATAATAATAAGTATTGTTACTGAGTATTCACTGTAATGCTATGAAGTACTAAGTGCTTATTGGGCTATATAAAATTCCTACAAATCCTGCTAAAAGAAGGGGAGGTTAGATGAGATCAAGTACTTGCTGTAGGTCATGGAGCTAGTAAGGTATGACATGTAGGTAGAAATTGAGGACTCTTTTACATCTTTGCATGTCTCCATAACTACTGAGCTTTCCTGTCTTCCAAGGACTTCTTCATAAAGATCCCTCCTCAATACTGCTACTTTGTGAGTAAAAATACATAGGAATAGTTCAGAGAGCACCAGAAGCATGTGTAAGTACAGGGCAGATATAACCAAAGACAGAAAAGGCCACAGTTATGCTGGTATCTATTTTACAGAAAGTCCACTCCTAGTTTTCAGGTGATGAGAGTGGCTGGCCCTAGCTTCATTTTTGAAGGCCATGAATGACTTATGGGTTTTCTTGTGTCATCTCAGGGCAGGAGGGTTGCTTTTTTATGAGCTCAAATACCATAAATTTGTCCTCTGCCTCAGACAGTCCTGGGTTCAAACACAGCAGCCCTGATGCAGAGGAGATGGGTGTAATTATGAAAGTGGTTCTCTTCACTTTTTGAATATAGATCTGGGGCTTATTTTTAAAAGTGGTATGTTTTCCTTTTCCTCTTCTCCCCCTCTCCCTCCCTAACCTGAAGTGGGGAAAAAGAGTACATTGAGTTATCTGTTCTCCACAGGAAGGCAATATCTGCCAGAGGATCTAGAAAATGAATACCTTTCAAATTAACAAGTCAATGTTAACATAACATCAGGGTGCCCCGGGACTCCCTGTCAGAGCATACCTGGAATGAAGCCTTTGAAGAGTTTCTTTAAAATGCTCTTGTTCTGTTACGTCCAGCGGAACCAGCGGGGAGAAAGGAGACACCACCAATCTTTAGTTGACCAGATTTATTGCATCCTCCCTGTTTTTCTGCCTCCTTTGTTCTGCCACTATCTCCCTTCTTCTTCCCTCTCCTTCTCTCCTCCACCAGGCTCCTAGCTTATCAGCCAATTATAGCAAAGCTTTCTCTCACACAGGAGAGCATGCAGAGGAATGTCAGCATAGCACTATATGAATCATGAGCTGTCCACATGCGGCATGATATTAGATAGCCAATCCTAGAGCCTGGCGTCAACATGTCATAAGTCTCCAAGGAACTTGTGGGTAAGCAACCTTTATGGGTACTTCCTTATTTTGGTACCCAGTGCCTTTTGGCTCACTGCCAGGCACCATCTTGTCCAAGATGGCCCTCAACAGGCTCCCCCTTTCTGTTATAAAAAGAAAAGGACAGCGACTGTGCCTGTCTTAGGTGCCAGAGTCAGACTTTATCCTTACCCGTCATTGGGAGTCAAAGAGCTGTTGGCATGCTTTGATCCCTGTCTTAGGTTGGTATAAAGTCCACCCTGTGCTTACCCATCATTGACTACCAGTCCTGTAATTGGGAGAGCCAAATCTGAGGATCAGAGCCTTGGTCCATGGCCATAAGGACTTGCAGCACCACTAAGGCTTGCCGTCTTTGATGACTCCTTAGAGACAACAGATATCTGAACAGCAATAATAACAGCAAGAACAACAATCCCATCATAGCAAAACTTCCCATCCATTGTCACCAAATTGTAACACTGACTGTAAGAAACTAATGGCTTCTGGCATACCCAGGACCTTGACCTGAGTACTATTTACCACAAATATGGAATTTCTCAATAGGGTAGTCAAATTAGTAAACTCTTTAGTCCATGTCTCATTAAGCATGCTACCAAGCTGTTTGGACAGATTGGCAGCAGCAGTAATATTAGAATAGGGTATCGGGTAATGCATAGTGCTTGGGCATGCACTAGACAGCCCATCTGTGTGGTAACAGTCAACATGTCCACTTGTTCTTGTAGTAAGTTCACTCTTTGGTTTAGAATCAGGATTCCCGTGGTGAGATGCACATTGATGTTTTTCTGGGCTGTCAATGCTTCAGCAGTGGCTTGTGACAGATTGTTGAGCGGTGAGCAGTAGGAATAGCAGTTCCTAGGGCAAGTCCAGCAGCAGTGGCAGCAGCTGCAGCAACCGCCACAGCAACAGTGATGGCTACAATGGTCGAGATACCAAAATCTCTTTTTGCTTTCACAGGTAGGAAATTCCAATCACTTTGAATTAAGGTCACTGGGACTGGAATGAATTTTGGAATCCCGGCAATCACAGCCAGAGGAAAGAGTGAAGCATCCCAACAACTAGACACATAACACTCTTAACACATAACACATAACACTCTTAACACATAACACAGTTAAGGACCTCAGTATCATTATCATTGTTATTAGTAATGTTAATATCAAACTTAGAACTCTTAGACAGAATGAACACAAACGGAGACGTGACACATACGAGAGTAGGGGGGAAAACCTGATAAAAGGAAGAGTAATTGGCCTTGCACCCTGTATAACTATAAACACGTGTATTACTTCCCTATATATAGGTTTGCTTTAGACTGTACCTTTAATGAATGAGAGATTGCCTCCCTGTATTATGGCAGTTTCTGAGGTGGCTAACCAGAGGAAGCAAAGACTACCTCTTAACTTGAAGTTTAGTCTAGTAATAAGTGGCTTTACAGTGGGACCAGCTGGTAGGTAAGGAATACCTAGAAGTTCTGTACTAGGAAATAATTGAGGGAAAATTTGTGTGCCTTGAGTGATATATCCCCAAAAGTTTTAGGAAGAGCTAACAACAGCAGGCTTACCACCATCACCAACATTTTGTGTTTTGGTACCATTTTCTTTCTTATGGTTAGTTCTTACCAAGCGCTCCAGGACCCAGATAGGTTGTTGTTGGTCCCAAGGAAAATCACAAACATCCTCTCCCCCAAATTAATACTGGGTCACGTCCTTTCCAGGATCCAGTCAAGATGTCTTTCCACTTTGCTTGTGGATGACCACCAGACTTTCCACTAAAATGTCTATCAGCCACAGTACAGTCCAGAGCATCCAAAGTTAAAAAATTGAGGGTGAATAAAGCAAGGTTAAGTCTGTTCTTGGGAGGGGCTAATGCCCCTATTCCCCCTTTTTGTTTAGTTAAGCAGACTTTCAAATGTTTGATTAGCTCTTTCCACGATAGCTTGTCCTTGTGGATTGTAGGACAATCCTGTAGAATGATAGATATTAAACTTTGAGCAAAACTGTTGAAATGAAGAAGAAATATACGCAGTCCCATTATCTGTTTTAAATGATTTTGGCCTTCCCATAGTAGCAAAGGCTTGAGGGCAATGACTGATTACATCTTTTGTCTTTTCCCCTGTATGGGTGGCAGCAAATATATATCCTGAGTAGGTATCTACAGTTACATGTACAAATTTTAAAGTATCAAATTCAGGGATATGGGTGACATCCATCTGTCATAGATGATTTGGAAGGAGTCCTCTAGGATTGACTCTAAAATGAGGAACAGATAAATGAGGCACACAGGCAGGACACTGTTTTACTATATTTCTGGCTTGTTCTTTTATAATGTTATATTTTATTTTGAGAATAGTAGCATTGATATGAAAATATTTATGGAAATTAATTGATTTTTGTACAATGTTAAACACACGAGGATGTCAAGTAGTTGAGTCTGTAGTAGAATTTCCTTGAGCTAAAGGCCCAGGTAAGCCTGAATGTGCTCTGATGTGGCCTATATATAAAGGTTCTTTGCAAGCCCACAGAAGAGTTTATGCTTGATAAAAGCATTGTTGTAAGGTAGATATAATTACTTCTAGTTCAGTTTTTTGAGCAGATTTATGAGAAGTAATAATAGTCTGTACTATGTCAGAAACTACTGTAGCTGTGCCGGAGGAGGAGCCATCTGTAAAGATTGTATTTGCTGCTGGGATAGGTTGAGCCTTAACAACCTGCGGGAAAATAACAGGATGTTTTTTGAAGAAGCTGACAATAGGTGAACTTGTCAAGTGATTATCAAATGTGGCCATGGTGGAACAATAAATTGCCCAATCTTCATTACTGTTAACTAGTATTTCAATCTGTTTTGCTGAGAATGGGACAACTGTCTGAGGATGAACTCCAAAAACTTGAAGGGCTGTCTTAAGTCCTAATGTAACTAAATTTGCTACCATCACAGGATATGAGGAAACAACATATTTGGGGGATACTGGCAAATGGATCCATATCAGGGGTCCAGTTTGCCATACCAGACCTGTAGGAGTATATTCAGAATCTAACACTATGAGGCTAAAAGGAAAGGATAGATCAACTCTATCACTATGAGCATTTTCTAAAGTTTGTTTTACTAACCTTAAGGCTTTTCTGTCTTCAGGAGTTAAAATTCTGGGGATGTAGGGTCTAAATATCCTTGGAGAATATCAAACAGAGGCTTAAGTTGACCAGTGGTGATTCCCAAATTTGGTCTTACCCAATTTATATCACCTCATAATTTTTGGAAATTATTTAGAGTCTTAAGCTTTCCTGTGGCTAATTAAATTTTTTGTGGCCTAACATAGGTATCTAATATTTGATGTCCTAGAAAGGTAATAGGGCTGCAGGTTTGCACCTTTTCTGGGGTCACATGTAATCCCCATTTTTTTAGGGTTTTGATAATATCATCAAATACCCCTAATAAGGTCTCCTGTTCCTTATGAGCCAAAAGAATATCATCCATATAATGGAGACAATAAAGTCCTTCATAATTTTATCTAATCTGTGATATAGCCTTGCCAACATATATTTGACACATAGTGGGACTATTTGCCATTCCCTGGGGAAGGACCACCCATTGGTATCTAGTATTAGGCCCTTCATTATTCAAAGAGGGAATGGAAAAGGCAAATTGAGGGCCATCCTCCGGATGCACAGGAATGGAAAAGAAACAATCTTTTATATCTATAGAGAGGATATGATAATGTTTTGTAACAGCAGCTAACTAGGGGAGACCCATTTACACCGGGCCTATAATCCGCATACTGGAATTTATGACTCTCAGATCTTGCAAGAGTCGCCATTTCCCAGACTTCTTTTTTATGACAAAAATGGGTGTATTCCAAGGGAAGTGGAAGGAATGATATGATTTTCATTCAATTGTTGATTAACTATTTCCTGGGCTGCCTCTATTTTTTCTTTAGAAAGGGGCCACTGGGGCACCCAGATAGGATTATTGGATTTCCATGTTATCTTTAATGGTTCAGTGGCCCCTCCAGAAAACCCAGCCCCTTAGTCCCTGTTTGTCCTTCGGCTTGAATGGGGCAGATCATACCTTGTAGATTCTTGCCTAGTCCTTTTTCAGGGATATAACCTTGTCCCACCATGACTGGTAAAAATGTTGGGTTTAGACAGGAAATATTTTGTTCAACTCAGGAAGAAATGACAACTTCCATCTGTGTTAAAATGTCTCTTCCCCAAAGAGTGACAGGCAGGTGAGCTAATACATAAGGTTGGAATGTCCCCCTTTTTCCATCAGGGTCCTCCCAAGGTAATACAGCTGAACTTTGTAATGGGGTTTGGGCAAATCCAAGTCCCTGTAAGGTAGTACTGGATTCTGTAACAGGCCATGATTTGCTCCAGTCCTTCTGTCTTATAATAGAGATGTTAGCAGCTGTGTCTATTAGACCCTCTATAGGAGTACCATTAACTTTCAATTTAAGTATGGGTCTATTTTTTGTTGATTGTGCCCAAAAGACATCCGATCCTGTGGATCCAAACCCGTTGTCTCCTCCAGTCCTTTGTGAACTGGGAAAAGTCCCATGATGGCCAGGCAATATCAATATTTGGGCTGTTTTGTCTCCTGGAGAAGCAACAGATACCCCTTGAGGGGAGGATAACATAATCTTTATTTCCCCAGTATAATCAGAATCAATGACTCCTGGAAATACTTATAATCCTGACAGAATTGTGGAACTCAGCCCCAACAATAATTCTACTGTGCCCTCAGGGAGTGGTCCATGTATGCCCGTGGGGACCATTTGTTCTCCCATCTCTGGGGTTACAACCAGTCGGGCGGAGGCACAGAGGTCCAATCTCCCACTCCTTGATGTTCCTCGGGACAATGAGGAGATAGTCGGAAAGAATTGTGAGTGGGAATCTGTACTATGGGATTCTGAAAGGCCCCGTATGTTTGAGGGCCCTGGGTTGGGCCCCCTGGCCATTTTTTGACTGGGTAGGAAGAGGATTTGTCTCTATGTCAAATCTTGATGTACAAAATCTCGCCCAGTGCCTTCCTTTCCAGCACTGGGGACATAGACCTGGGGCAGGTTGATTTGTCCCTTGCTGTTCTATAGTCTTAGGTGTTCCCCTGGGCTTTAACCCTGTGGGTCCTTCAGGGCAGTCTCTTCTGAAGTGCCCTTCTTGCCCACACTTAAAGCATATTATTCCTTTAGCTCTTTATTGCCCCTGATTTGGCCCATGAAGAACAGCAGCTATTACTTGTCCTGTAATGACTGCATCATTGATATCCCTGCAGACCTTTATATATGTACTTAAATCTTTATCTTTCCATGGTCTTATAGTTTCTTTACACCATCTATTTGCTTGCTCATAAGCTAATTGTTTTATTAAGGGCATAGCTTGTTCTGAATCCCCAAATACTCTAGTAGCCGTTTGGATTAGTCTATCAACAAAATCTGCAAATGGTTCCTTACTCCCCTGAATCACCTTAGACAACTGCCCCTGTAAATCTCCTGACCCTTGAATTAACTTCCAGGCTTTAGTGGCAGCAGCAGCAATTTGTGAGTACATCCCAGGATCGTAAATATTCTGCTGTTGAATACCTTCATAGTTTCCTTCTCCTGTTAGCATTTCTACATTTCTTTGGGGAAAGCCTGCGGCAGCATTACGTCATGCCGTTTCTAATGAGGCTTCCTGCTATGCAGTTTTCCACACTAGGTACTGCCCCCCTGATAGCACAGCTTTACATAACCTTTTCCAATCTTTCGGCACTAGATTCAGCCCTGCTACTGATTCCAACATACTAATTGTAAATGGGGCCTGTGTACCGTATGTAGCCACTGCCTCCTTAAAATTTTTTACTGTTTTGAAATCCAGAGGCTGGTGGAATCTTTGTCTATTTTGGTTCTCTAGTGCAGGGAAGAATTGTGGGACTGCTGAGGTTTCCTGAAGGGGGGTTTCTTCTTCCCACGGTGAAAAACCCATCTGATTTATAGCATGAGATTACTCCTCCCAAGGATACTTTGGAGGATATAGAGGCCAGGCTGCTTGAGGGGGAGCGGCTGCCTCCAGGAAGGGATTGGTATTCCTTCCCAATATAACTGATGGGGGCGACCATGTCTTTGATGCTCTTTCTAATTCCTCCCCAGTAAGCCCCTCCTCCTCTTCTTCCTCTTCAGGAGAAGTTACACTTAGTTGTTTCTTTATCTCTTCCAGACACATATTTCCTTTTTTTTTACTAAAGTTATTATTTTACCTTTTTTAAATGTTAGACATTCCTTAAGGAGCTGCCACATGGGAAAAGTACCTCTAAGTAGCGGGGATTGCTTTTCTGCTTTAATAAGATCCCCTTTATCATGTTCCCATTGTGGAATATTTAGGACTCCCTCTTCCAAAAACCAAGGACTAACCTTGGCCAGTGTGTAGTTACATATGCTGTTACAGTAGATCGTTTTATGGCAGTTCCATTAGTCTTAAGTACATCTTGTATGATTCCTATCATTTGATTTCTAGACACTTGTGACCCCATCCTGGAGTTACGAGACCTCCCTTTACCGGGGCTATGCAGACTCCCTTCACCGGGGTTATGTGGCCTCCCTTTACCGGGGTTATACTGACTCCCTTCACGGGGTTATGTGGCCTCCCTTTACCGGGGTTATACTGACTCCCTTCACTGGGGTTATGTGGCCTCCCTTTACCGGGGTTATACTGACTTCCTTTACTGGGGTTATGTGTGCTCCCTTTACTGGGGTTATGCAGACTCCCTTTACCGGGGTTATGTTTCCTCCCTTTACCAGGGTTATACTGACTCCCTTCACTGGGGTTATGTGGCCTCCATTTACCGGGGTTATACTGACTCCCTTTACTGGGGTTATGTGGCCTCCCTTTACCGGGGTTATGCAGACTCCCTTTACCGGGGTTATGTGGTCTCCCTTTACCGGGTTATCCTACAGTTTTCCTATAGCTTACGTAAATTACTTAGTTTTCCTATAGCTTACCTTAAGTTACTTACATGGGAGGATGCAGAAGGAGGAAGAAGCTCCCTGTCCGGGTCACCACTTGTTCCGTCCAGAGGAACTGGCGTGGAGAAAGGAGACACCACCAATCTTTAGTTGACCACATTTATTGCGTCCTCCCTGTTTTTCTGCCTCCTTTGTTCTGCCACTATCTCCCTTCTTCTTCCCTCTCCTTCTCTCCTCCACCAGGCTCCTAGCTTATCAGCCCATTATAGCAAAGCTTTCTCTCACACAGGAGAGCATGCAGAGGAATGTCAGCATAGCACTATATGAATCACGAGCTGTCCACATGCGGCATGATATTAGATAGCCAATCCTAGAGCCTGGCGTCAACACGTCATAAGTCTCCAAGGAACTAGTAGGCAAGCAACCTTTATGGGTACTTCCTTATTTTGGTACCCAGTGCCTTTTGGCTCACTGCCAGGCACCATCTTGTCCAAGAAGGCCCTCAACATTGTTCCTCCTGATGGGGAGAATTACAGCCTTTGTGACAGAAGTCCCCTGTGTTTCTCCTTTGCTAGCAAAGAAATATATTTTTCTTTTTCCCCAAATTATGTTCTTTTTATTTAATTGTCATTGGGGACAAGGACAGAGCATTTGGTTACAACTTTGTTCCCCTACCTGGGGGCCCAAGAGCAGCTCCCAAACCTAGCTTTCTTGGCTAGACCTGGCATTGCAAGCAACTGCACTTCCATGCCAAATGAAGATGTTTGGCAAATTTTTGAGAGCTGACTACTGGAAAATTAGTAGATGGAAGAGTGTGTCTTGGGTTGAACCAAAGGAGTTTCTTCTGTAAGTAAAGGGAGTGACTAAGGGATACCTGGAAGCTGCTGAGGACCACTTTGCTTCGTGAATTTCAGTCTTCCTTTCCTGCATTTTAAGGATTGCTCCATCTTGGTCTTCTTTGAGAAAAAGGAAACTGAACGTAGCAATGTCTGGACACCACGGCCATTTGGTAAGCTTCCTTGATTCATAATGGGGTTGGTGGGGTTGTGGGTGAGAGAAGAATAGAGGAACTTTATATTACATAGAGGGAAATGAGAGGGAGGGGGTATGAAAAATAGTGGGATGAGAAAGACAGCATTATCCTATGTACATGTATGAGGACACAAATGGTGTAAATCTACATTATGCACAACCATAGAAACAAAAATATGTGACCCATTTGTGTATAATGATTCAAAATGCTGTCTGTGAAAATGAAATAATAAAAATAAAAGAAGAGGCCCTTATTATCTTGGACAGCTTTTTAAAATTGTACAATGAGTCTGCTTTGCCAGATATCCTACTCTGCCTCTTCTTCCTGTTAAAAAACCTCACACTGATGAATACCAATTTGTGCAAGAAATGACAACTATTAAATGTGATGTCAAATGCTTTTAGGATTTTTCTTTGTGAGAGAAACAGATGACTTAAGATCTTCACCAGGATCCAAGATGGTGGACTAGAGGGTGACTGCTTCTCCAGTTGCTCCAGAATCCAGGATTCAAGACGGGGAGGCATTGAGAGACTAAGACTAAAATAGAGACATGGGGTGACTCTCCCCAATGGGTGAAGCTCGGCCTGGGCAGCAGGCCCCGATAAGGGCGGCTTATCAGAGCATGCCAGGGCAGCTGGAGTCTCCCTCAGGTAGCCCTGCTCACTCCGTTGGTGGGTTCCTCCTACACGACCAGCTTCTCAGAACAGGCTACCCAGTGAGAGCCTTTCTGCACAGAACCAGCTCCAAGTCCCACCAGCGGTGAACTCCAGCCTGCAGGCAGCTTCAGGGACCAGGACAGGACAGGCAGGGACTTCCCCAAGCAGCCCAGCTCCCTCCGGTGGCAGGCTTCTTTCACGGCCAGCTTCTCAGAGCAGACTGCCCAGTGAGAGCATTTCCACACAGAGCTAGCTCCAAGCCCTGGAACCAGTAGAAGGCTAGCGGCAGCTTTCTTCGAGAGCACTGCATTATCAAGTTCCTCCAAACTTCAGAGCTGAAGGCTGGGAGGTGATACACTGGAAATCTACAGGGACACTGTAAGACAATAGAGGAAATCTGCAGTATATCAGAGACACACTGACATCTGAACAATATGAGAAAACAAGGAAAGAAAATGTCCCAATCAAACGTAGATACTATATCAACTATATCAGTGAGAGCAAGAAGAAATGTCAGAAAGGGAGTTTAGAATGTACATAATTAAAACTGTCAGAGAAGCAAATGAGGAGATGAAAGAGCAAATGCAGGCATTAAATGATCGCACCAATCAACAGCTAAAAGACCAAATATGGGAAGCAAGACATCATTACAATAAAGAGTTAGAGATACTGAAAAAAAAAAAAAAAACAGAAATCCTTGAAATGAAGGAAATAATAAACCAAGTTAAAAACTCCATAGAAATCATAACCAATAGGATAGAACACATGGAAGACAGAACCTCAGAATTTGAAGACAAAGTATTTAATCTTGAAAACAAACTTGACCAAACAGAGATGATGGTAAGAAAACATGAACAGAATCTACAGCAATTATGGGATATCATGAAAAGGCCAAATTTGAGAATTATTGGGATTCAGGAAGGCTTAGAGAAACAAACCAAAGGAATGAACAATCTATTCAATGAAATAATATCAGAAAATTTCCCAAATCTGAAGAATGAAATGGAAAAAGTACAAGAGGCTTATAAGACTCCAAAAATACAAAATTACAACAGATCCACACCAAGGCACATTGTTATGAAAATATCTAACATACAAAATAAAGACAGAATTTTAAAGGCCACAAGAGAAAAGAATAAAATTACATTCAGGGGGAAACCAATAAGAATATCAGCAGATTTTTCAATCCAGACCCTAAAAGATAGAAGGGCCTGGAACAACATTTACCAAGCCTTGAAAGAAAACGGATGCCAACCAAGAATCTTATACCCAGCAAAACTTACTTTCAGATTTGACAAAAATAAGATCCTTCCATGATAAACAAAAACTAAAGGAATTTAGAAAAAGAAAGCCGGTATTACAGAACATTCTCAGCAAAATGTTCCAAGAGGAAGAGATGACAAACATTGATGCAAATTAGCAACGGAATGAACTAGCCTAAAGGAATAGCCAAATAAAGGAAAAACCAAATCATGACAAAAAATGAACACAAGTAACAATAGGTGTTGGAGAGGATGTGGTGAAAAAGGAACACTCATACATTGCTGGTGGGGTTGCAAATTAGTGCAGCCACTCTGGAAAGCAGTATGGAGATTCCTCAGAAAGCTTGGAATGGAACCACCATATGACACAGCTATCCCACTCCTTGGCATATACCCAAAGGAATTAAAATTAGCATACTACAGATATAAAGCCACATCAATGTTCATTGCTGCTCTCAATTCACGATAGCCAGATTGTGGAACCAACCTACATGCCCTTCAGTTGATGAATGGATAAAGAAACTGTGGTATATATATACAATGGAATATTACTCTGCAATGAAGAATGATAAAATTATGGCATTTGCAGGCAAACGGATGAGATCGGAGAATATCATGCTAAGTGAGATAAGCCAATCTCAAAAAACTAAAGGACAAATGATCTCGCTGATAAGCAGATGAGGACATATGATGGGGGGTAGGAGGGGTTAGCATTAGGTTTAGGGTTAGGTTTAGGGTTATGGATAAGGAGTGTGGTAAGAATGGAGGAAAGAAGGACTGTATAGAGGGAAAAAGGGGTGGGAGGGGTGGGGGGAAGGGAAAAAATAATGTATCAAACATCATTGCCCTATGTAAACGTATGATTACACAAATGGTATGCCTTGACTCCATGTACAAATAGAGAAACAACATGCATCCCATTTGTAGACAGTAATAATAAAAAAATTTTAAAAAATTTTTAAAAAAGAGTCAAATGCCTGGGAATACAAATCATATCACAATAATAACTCTGAATGTTAATGGCTTGAATTCATCAATCAAAAGACATAGACTGGCAGATTGGATTAAAAAGAAAAATCCAACAATATGCTGCCTGCAAGAGACTCATCTCATAGTAAGAGATACCCATAGACTAAAGGTGAAAGGATGGGAAAAAACATTCCATGCTCACTGACACAGCAAAAAGCTGGAGTATCCATCCTCATTTCAGATAATGAGGACTTCAAGCCCAAAGTAGTCACAAGGGATAAAGAAGGACATTATATACTGCTTAAGGGAATCATAAATCAGCAAGACAGAACAATCATAAATATCTATGCCCCAAACATTGGCTCATCCATGTACATCAAACAAATCCTTCTCAATTCCAGAAATCAAATAGACCACAAGACAATGATACTAGAGAGATCCTTTCTGACCAGAACAAGCTCCGAGTCCCGGAGCCAGTGCAGTGCAGCATACTCCGGCAAAGAAACAACGGAAAGCCTCGAACAGCAAGCAGCCTCTGGGATCAGGGCAGGGCAGCCAGAGACCTCTTCAGGCGGCTCTGCCCACTCTGGCTGCAGGCTCTCTTCACGGGGCGAACCAAGATGGCGGCCTAGAGGGAGACTGCACCCCCAGTCGCTCCAGAACCCAGGAGTTAAGAAGGGGAGGCATTGAGAGACTCGGACTGAAATAGAGCCACGGGTGAGTCTGCCCACTGGGTAAAGCTCGGCCTGGGTGGCAGGCCAAGATAGAGGTGGCTTATTGGAGCCGGGCAGGACAGCTAGAGTCTTCCCAAGGTAGCCTTTCACACTCCGGCAGTGGGATCCTCCCATACGGCCAGCTGCACGGTGCAGGCCCACAGTGAGAGCATTTCCGCACAGACCCAGTTCCAAACCATCGAACCAGTAGGGGGCTAGGGGCAGTTTTCTTTGGATGAGCTGCTTTATCAGATTCCTCCAAGACATCAGGCTACTGAAGGCTGGGAGGTGATACACTGGAAATCTACCGGGACACTATAAGCCAATAGTGGAAAACTACAATATCTCAGGGTCCCACTGACAACTGACCAATATGAGAAAACAAGGGAAGAAAATGTCCCAAACAAACCTAGATACTACATCAATAAAACGCAATGACAGCACAGCAGAAGAAATGTCAGAAAGGGAGTTCAGAATGTACATAATTAAAACAATCAGGGAAGCTAATGAGGAGATGAAAGAGCAAATGCAGGCATTGAAGGAGGAGATGAAAGAGCAAATGCAGGCATTAAATGATCACACCAATTAACAGTTAAAAGACCAAATACGGGAAGCAAGAGATCATTTAAAGAAAGAGTTAGACATACTGAAAAAAAACAAACTGAAATCCTTGAAATGAAGGAAACAATAAACCAAGTTCAAAACTCCATAGAAAGCATAACCAATAGGATAGAACACCTGGAAAACAGAACCTCAGACATTGAAGACAAATTATTTAATCGTGAAAGCAAAGTTGGCCAAACAGAAAAGATGGTAAGATCATGAACAGAATATACAAGAATTATGGGATATCATGAAAAGGCCAAATGTAAGAATTATTGGGATTGAGGAAGGCTTAGAGAAACAAACCAAAGGAATGAACAATCTATTCAATGAAATAATAACAGAAAATTTCCCAAATCTGAAGAATGAAATGGAAAACCAAGTACAAGAGGCTTATAGAACTCCAAACATACAAAATTACAACAGACCCACACCAAGTCACATTATTATGAAAATACCTAACATACAAAATAAAGACAGAATTTTAAAGGCCTCGAGAGAAAAGAGTCAAATTACATTCAGACGGAAACCAATAAGAATATCAGCAGATTTTTCAATCCAGACCCTAAAAGCTAGAAGGGCCTGGAACAACATATACCAAGCCCTGAAAGAAAACGGATGCCAACCAAGAATCTTATACCCAGCAAAACTTACCTTCAAATTTGACGATGAATTAAGATCCTTCCATGATAAACAAAAGCTAAAGGAATTTACAAAAAGAAAGCCAGCATTACAGAACATTCTCAGCAAAATATTCCATGAGGAAGAGATGAAAAACAACGATGCAAATCAGCAACAGGAGGCACTAGCCTAAAGAAATAGCCAAATAAAGGAGAAACCAAATCATGTCAAAACCAAATATGAGTCAATTGACTGGGAACACAAATCATATCACAATAATAACCCTGAATGTTAATGGCCTGAATTCATCAATCAAAAGACACAGACTGGCAGATTGGATTAAAAAGAAAAATCCAACAATATGCTGCCTGCAAGAGACTCATCTCATAGAAAGAGACACCCATAGACTAAAGGTGAAAGGATGGGGAAAAACATACCATGCACACGGACACAGCAAAAAAGCTGGAGTATCCATCCTCATCTCAGATAATGTGGACTTCAAACCAAAACTAGTCAGAAGGCATAAAGAAGGACATTACATGCTGCTTAAGGGAAGCATAAATCAGCAAGACATAACAATCATAAATATCTATGCCCCGAACATTGGCTCATCCACGTACGTCAAACAAATCCTTCTCAATTCCAGAAATCAAATAGACCACAACACAATAATACTAGGCGATTTTAACACACCTCTCTCACCACTGGATAGATCGTCCAAACAAAAATTGAATAAAGAAACTATAGATCTCAACAACACAATCAGCAATTTAGACTTAATGGACATATATAGAATATACCATCCAACAAAGAACGAATACACTTTCTTCTCTGCAGCACATGGATCCTTCTCTAAAATAGACCATATTTTATGCCACAAAGTTACTGTTAGCAAATAGAAGAAGATAGAGATACTACCTTGTACTCTATCAGATCATAATGCATTGAAATTAGAAATAAATGACAGAAAAAAAAAAGAAACTTCTGCAATACCTGGAGACTAAATAATACACTATTATATGATGAATGGATAACAGAAGACATCAGGAGGGAAATAAAAAAATTCTTAGAAGTAAACGAGAACAAAGACACATCATATCAAAATCTCTGGGACACTATGAAAGCAGTACTTAGAGGAAGATTTATTTCATGGGGTGCATTCAAAAAAAGAAGTAGAAATCAACAAATAAACGACTTAACACTACAGCTCAAAGCACTAGAAAAAGAAGAGCAGACCAATACCAAAAGTAGTAGAAGACAGGAAATAGTTAAAATCAGAGCCGAAATCAACAAAATCGAAACAAAAGAAACAATTGGAAAAATTAACAAAATAAATAGTTGGTTCTTTGAAAAAATAAATAAAATTGATAAACCCTTAGCCACACTAACAAAGAGAAAGAGGGAGAAAACTCAAATTACTAAAATTCGGAATGAACAAGGAAACATCACAACAGACACGAGTGAAATACAAAACATAATTAGAAGCTATTATGAAAATCTATAGTCCAACAAAACAGAAAACCTCGAAGACATCAACAAACTTCTAGAGACATATGAACTACCTAAACTGAACAAGGAGGACATACACAACTTAAATAAACCAATTTCAAGCAATGAAATAGAAGAGGTCATCAAAAGCCTACCAACAAAGAAAAGTCCAGGACCAGATGGGTTCTCAGCCGAGTTCTACAAAACCTTTAAAGAAGAGCTCATTCCAATACTCCTCAATCTATTCCCTGAAATAGAAGAGGAGGGAATCCTCCCAAACTCATTCTATGTAGCCAATATCACCCTGATACCTAAACCAGACAGAGACACATCGAGGAAAGAAAATTTCAGACCAATATCCTTAATGAACATCGATGCAAAAATTCTCAACAAAATTTTAGCCAATCGCATACAAATATATATTAAAAAGATAGTGCACCACGATCAAGTGGGTTTTATCCCAGGGATGCAAGGTTGGTTCAACATTCAGAAATCAATAAGTGTCATTCACCACATCAACAGATTTAAAGAATCACATGATTATTTCAATAGATGCAGAAAAAGCATTTGATAAAATACGGCATCCCTTCATGCTCAAAACAATAGAAAAAAATGGGGTAGTGGGAACATTCCTTAACATTGTAAAGGCCATCTATGCTAAGCTCATGGCTAATATCATTCTAAATGGTGGAAAACTGAAAGTATTCCCCCTAAAAACTGGAAAAAGCAGGGATACTCTCTTTCAACACTTCTAATCAATATCGTCCTCGAAACTCTAGCGAGAGCAATTAGACAAACCAAAGAAATTAAAGGGATACGAATAGGAAAAGAAGAACTCAAACTATCCCTGTTCGCTGATGACATGATTACATATTTAGAGGAACCTGGAAATTCCACCAGAAAACTTTTAGAACTCATAATTGAATTCAGTAAAGTAGCAGGTTACAAGATCAATGCTCATAAATCCACTGCATTTTTATAAATAAGTGATGAATCTTCAGAAAGAGAAATTAGGAAAACTACCCCATCACAATAGCATCGAAAAAAATAAAATACTTGGGAATCAATCTCACAAAAGAGGTGAAAGACCTCTACAATGAGAAGTTGAAAATATTAAAGAAAGAAATTAAAGAAAACCTTAGAAGTTGAAAAGATCTCCCATGTTCTTGGAGAGGCAGAATTAATATTGTCAAAATGGCCATACTACCAAAAGTGCTATGCAGATTCAATGCAATTCCAATTAAAATCCCAATGATGTATCTTGCAGAAATAGAGCAAGCAATTATGAAATTCATCTGGAAGAATAAAAAACCTAGAATAGCTAAAGCATTACTCAGTAGCAAGTGCGACGCAGGGAGTATTGCAATACCAGATCTTCAACTCTACTACAAAGCAATAGTAACAAAAACGGCATGGTATTGGTACCAAAATAGACAGGTAGATCAAAGGTACAGAATAGAGGACATGGACACAAACCCAAATAAATACAATTTTCTCATACTAGACAAAGGTTCCAAAAATATGCAATGGAGAAAAGATAGCCTCTTCAAAATGGTGCTGGGAAAACTGGAAAACCATATACAATAGAATGAAATTAAACCCCTATCTCTCACCCTACACAAAACTCAACTCAAAATGGATCAAGGACCTCGGAATCAGACCAGAGACCCTGCAACTCATAGAGGAAAAAGTAGGTCCAAATCTTCAACTTGTTGGCTTAGGATGAGACTTCCTTAACAGGACTCCCATAGCACAAGAAATAAAAGCAAGAATCAACAACTGGGATAGATTCAAACTTAAAAGCTTTCTCTCAGCAAAGGAAACTATCAGAAATGTGAAGAGAGAGCCTACAGAGCGGGAGAATATCTTTGCCAACTATACCTCAGATAGAGCACTAATTTCCAGAATCTATAAAGAACTCAAAAAACTCTACACGAAGAATACAAATAATCCAATCAACAAATGGGCTAAGGAAATGAACAGACACTTCACAGAAGAAGATGTACAAGTAATCAACAGATATATGAAAAAATGTTCAACATCCCTAGTAATAAGGGAAATGCAAATCAAAACTACCCTAAGATTTCATCTCACCCCAATTAGAATGGCGATTATCAAGAATACAAGCAACAATAGGTGTTGGCGAGGATGTGGTGAAAAAGGAACACTCATACATTGCTGGTGGGGTTGCAAATTAGTGCAGCCACTCTGGAAAGCAGTGTGGAGATTCCTCAGAAAGCTTGGAATGGAAACACCATTTGACCCAGCTATCCCACTCCTTGGCCTATACCCAAAGGACTTAAAATCAGCATACTACAGAGATACAGCCACATCAATGTTCATTGCTGCTCAATTCACCATAGCCAGATTGTGGAACCAACCTAGATGCCCTTCAGTTGATGAATGGATAAAGAACCTGTGGCATATTTATACAATGGAATATTACTCCGCAATGAAGAATGATAAAATTATGGCATTTGTAGGCAAATGGTCGAAATTGGAGAATATCATGCTAAGTGAGATAAGCCAATCTCAAAAAACTAAAGGACAAATGATCTCACTGATAAGCGGATGAGGACATATAATGGGGGTGGGAGGGGCTAGCATTAGGTTTAGGGTTAGGTTTAGAGTTAGGCTAAGGAGAGCGGTAAGAATGAAGGAAAGAAGGACTGTATAGAGGGAAAAGAGGGGTGGGAGGGGTGGGGGGGAAGGGAAAAAAATAAACATCATTACCCTATGTAAACGTAAAAATAAATAAATAAATAAATAAATAAATAAATAAATAAAAAGACAAATATACTAGGTGATATATATATATATATATATATATATATATATATATATATATATTTTTTTTTTTTTTTTTGGTACTGGGGATAGGACTCAGGGCTTTAGGCTTGCGAGGCAAGCACTCTACCAGCTGAGCTATCTCGCCATCCCAATACTAGGTGATTTTAACACAACTCTTTCACCACTGGATAGATCTTCCAAACAAAAATTGAATAAAGAAACCACAGAACTCAATAACACAATCAAAAATTTAGATTTCACCAAAATTTATAGAATATACCATCCAACAAAGAATGAATACACTTTTTTCTCTGCAGCATATGGAAACTTCTCTAAAATAGACAGTATTTTATGCCACAAAGATACTGTTACCAAATACAAGGAGAAAGACATACTACCTTGTACTCTATCAGATCATAATGGATTGAAATTAGAAATAAATGACAGAATGAAAAACAGAAGCTTTTCCAATACCTGGAGATTAAATAATACACTATTATTTAATGAATGGATAATAGAAGACATTAGGAGGGAAATAAAAAATTCTTAGAAGTAAACGAGAACAAAGTCACTTCATATCAAAATCTCTGGGACACTATGAAAGCAGAACTTAGAGAAAGATTTATTTCATAGGGCGTATTCAACAAAAAAAGTAGCAATCGACAAATGTGACTTAAAACTATAGCTCAAAGCCCTAGAAAAAGAAGAGCAGACCAACACCAAAAGTAGTAGAAGACAGGAAATAATTAAAATCAGAGCCGAAATCAACGAAATTGAAACTAAAGAAACAATCGGAAAAATTAAAAAAATAAATAGTTGCTTCATTGAAAAAATAAACAAAATTGAAAAACTCTTCTAAAAAAGAGAAAGAGGGAGAAAACTCAAATTATTAAAATTCAGAATGAACAAGGAAATATAACAACAGACATGAGTGAAATACAAAACATAATTAGAAGCTATTTTGAAAATCTTTACTCCAACAAAACAGAAAACCTCTAAGACATCAACAAGTTTCTAGAAACATATGAATTACCTAAATTGAACAAGGAGGACATACACAACTTAAATGAATCAATTTCAAGCAATAAAATAGAAGAGGTCATCAAAAGCCTAAAAACAAAGAAAAGTCCAGGACCAGATGGGTTCTCAGAGGAGTTCTACAAAACCTTTAAAGAGCTCATTCCAATACTCCTCAAAGTATTTCATGAAATAGAAGAGGAGGGAACCCTCCCAAACTCATTCTATGAAGGCAATATCACCCTGACACCTAAACCAGACAGAGACACATCGAGGAAAGAAAATTTCAGACCAATATCCTTAATGAACATCAACACGAAAATTCTCAAAAAAAATTTAGCAAATCGCATACAAAAATATATTTAAAAGATAGTGCGCCACGATCAAGTGGTTTTTATCCCAGGGATGCAAGGTTGGTTCAACATTCAGAAATCAATAAGTGTCATTCACCACATCAACAGATTTAAAGAATCACATGATTATTTCAATAGATGCAGAAAAAGCATTTGATAAAATACGGCATCCCTTCATGCTCAAAACAATAGAAAAAAATGGGGTAGTGGGAACATTCCTTAACATTGTAAAGGCCATCTATGCTAAGCTCATGGCTAATATCATTCTAAATGGTGGAAAACTGAAAGTATTCCCCCTAAAAACTGGAAAAAGCAGGGATACTCTCTTTCAACACTTCTAATCAATATCGTCCTCGAAACTCTAGCGAGAGCAATTAGACAAACCAAAGAAATTAAAGGGATACGAATAGGAAAAGAAGAACTCAAACTATCCCTGTTCGCTGATGACATGATTACATATTTAGAGGAACCTGGAAATTCCACCAGAAAACTTTTAGAACTCATAATTGAATTCAGTAAAGTAGCAGGTTACAAGATCAATGCTCATAAATCCACTGCATTTTTATACATAAGTGATGAATCTTCAGAAAGAGAAATTAGGAAAACTACCCCATCACAATAGCATCGAAAAAAATAAAATACTTGGGAATCAATCTCACAAAAGAGGTGAAAGACCTCTACAATGAGAAGTTGAAAATATTAAAGAAAGAAATTAAAGAAAACCTTAGAAGTTGAAAAGATCTCCCATGTTCTTGGAGAGGCAGAATTAATATTGTCAAAATGGCCATACTACCAAAAGTGCTATGCAGATTCAATGCAATTCCAATTAAAATCCCAATGATGTACCTTAAAGAAATACAGCAAGCAATTATGAAAATCATCTGGAAAATAAAAAAACCCAGAATAGGTAAAACATTCCTAAGTAGAAAGAGCGAAGCAGGGGGTATCACAATACCAGATCTTCAACTCCATTACAAAGCAATAGTAACAAAAACAGCATGGTATTGGTACCAAAATAGACGGGTAGATCAATGGTTCAGAATAGAGGACATAGACACAAACCCAAATAAATACAATTTTCTCATACTACACAAAGGTGCCAAAAATATGCAATAGAGAAATGATAGCCTCTTCAACAAATGGTGCTAGAAAAACTGGAAAACCATATGCAACAGAATGAAATTAAACCCCTGTCTCTCACCCTGCAGAAAACTCAACTCAGTATGCATCAAGGACCTCGGAATCTGACCAGAGACCCTGCATCTTATAGAAGAAAAAGTAGGTCCAAATCTTCAACTTGTTGGCTTAGGATCAGACTTCTTTAACAGGACTTCCATAGCCCAAGAAATAAAAGCAAGAATCAACAAGTGTGATAGATTCAAACTAAAAAGCTTTCAGCAAAGGAAACTATCAGCAATGTGAAGAGAGAGCCTACAGAGTGGGAGAAAATCTTTGCCACTCATAATTCAGGTAGAGAACTAATTTCCAGAATCTATAAAGAACTCAAAAAACTCTACAACAAGATTACAAATAATCCAATCCACAAATGGGCTAAGGAAATGAACAGACACTTCACAGAAGAAGATGTACAAGCAATCAACAGATATATGAAAAAATGTTCAACATCCCTAGTAATAAGGGAAATGCAAATCAAAACTACCCTAAGATTTCATCTCACCCCAATTAGAATGGCAATTATCAAGAACACATGCAACAATAGGTGTTGGAGACGATGTGGGGAAAAAGGTACACTCATACATTGCTGGTGGGGTTGCAAATTACTGCAGCCATGCTGGAAAGCAGTGTGGAGATTCCTCAGAAAGCTTGGAATAGAACCACCATTTGACCCAGCTATCCCACTTTTTGGCCTATACCCAAAAGACTTAAAATCAGCATACTACAGAGATACAGCCACATCAATGTTCATTGTTGCTCAATTCACCATAGGCAGATTGTGAAACCAACCTAGATACCCTTCAGTTGATGAATGGATAAAGAACCTGTGGCATATATATACAATGGAATATTATTCCACCATGAAGAATGAAAAAATTATGACATTTGCAGGCAAATGGATGAAATTGGAGAATATCATGCCAAGTGAGATAAGCCAATCTCAAAAAACTAAAGGACGAATGATCTCGCTGATAAGCGGATGAGGACATATAATGGGAGGTGGGAGGGGTTAGCGTTAGGGTTAGGGTTAGGTTTAGGTTTAGGGACAAGGAGGGTGGTAAGAATGGAGGAAGGAAGGACTGTATAGAGGGAAAAGTGGGGTGGAAGGGGTTGGAGGCGTGGGGGGAAGGAAAAAAAAATAATAGAATGAATCAAACAACATTACCCTATGTAAATTTATGATTACACAAATGGTATGCCTTTACTCCATGTACAAATAGAGAAACAACATGTATCCCATTTGTTTACAATTAAAAAAAAGTCTTGAGCTGGCTTTATTTTTTTGAATAACATAAATATACCTGACTAGAAGTATGTATAGATTTTACATTAAATATATTTGTCTGAGCCTTACTTAAATATTCTATAAAAGTTTAAAAATGAAAGTTCATATAGATTTAACCAGTAAGTGCTATCTTTTATACTTTACATGTGGCATAGGGCAACACTACCATCTGGAAAACTTACCTGTATCTGTCTGCTTTGACTAGGTCTAATTTGAATTATTAACATTTTTCCCTAAATATATAAGAGATTTAAGGCTATCATTTATTTTTATTAGTACTGCTAAACTCTTCAAGTCTGTAAATATTTGTGGATTCTGAATTTTACTGTGAAAATTAATTATAGTTAGTGTAAGGACATTTGTATGATGGTGACACTTTAGTTCTTTGTATATTATGTATACTCATGTTCTTCTAAGATACAAATTATAAATATAAAGCTTGTAGAGCACTTTACCAAGCTGGTGTTCTCCAAACTAAAGTTGTCTAAAGTAGTAATTTTTAATCATATAGAAATAAAAATATTAAATTGGAAATTTATATCATTTAATAGTGTGTAATTGATCCTGTTATCAATAAGATGTATGTAAAATTTTATGTTACTTTCTACATCTGGGCAAAAATTTAAAAGTATTTTAAAAAGATAATGAAAGCTTGATCTATTTAAGGTGGATATTGTAAAACATACAAACATTTTGCTACTTTCCAATAAAAAAGGGTCAAATATCTCTCTTAGCTTTTCCTTGATTCATGTTTCAAATGTAATGTTGTATTTTTATTTGTGAAGACTCCAACCTAACCTGAGATAAGGCTCTGCCTCCCACCTTACTGCATGTTAGAATGGCTCCTGAATAGGTTAGACTTATGCTCACTTAAAGTTGTGATCAAAAATTTGTTTTTTTTTTTTGTAAAGATTACTGTGGTATGAAAATAAACAGGAGATATAATATAACTAAGTAAGGTTTGGGATTATAAAAAAGTTGTATTTCTTGTACCATAGCTATTGTAAAATCAATGCATTTTTGCCATTTTTAATTTCATTTTGTATTTTTCTTGTAAACTTTAATTGATATGTGTTAGTACTTTACGGAAGTGTTACTTCTAATATAACAACCCGTGATAATTTGAGGTAATGGGAAATAATCTATAGAGGACAGAATGGATGTAATACTTCCACTACTAATACCAATCCCAATTAAAGAGAAGGGGTAAATGACTGTAGAATTAGAGATATTGAAGTTATTACCTGTTACTCCCTCCTTAAGACTTGTGAAACTGCCTTGCTGGATGTTTAAAAACAAAAACTTGAAGACCAAAATCAAGGAAGTAAAAAGATCAAGAAAAAAGCAGCCAATATTTGGCCCTTGACCTCTAAGATCAGTAAGTATACAGAGAATGATAGGAGGGACTCCTTTAAGGACTCTGAAATTCTGATGAGTTACCTGTTCTGCCAATCAGGAAGATCAAGAGGTCTCTAGAGAACAGAAAGTCCAGCTCATGGTGCACTTTCTGCAAAGAAGAGGGTCTTTGGAGACAGAAATGTCCCTGATACTTCCAAGAGAAGCCACATTTGGTCATCAAGACACTGACCTGATCCATTCTGGCACATGGCACCACTGGTAGAGGGAAAGTAGTCAGGAGGCTTCACATGCATCCGTGAGTGTAATCTTTGAGGAATCTCAGTTCATTCATAAGAATAGATATGAACAAGGTTAATTTGACCAACTTGGTCCTAATCACTTGGCAGGAGAGTGTAGCCTGAGCAGTTCTACATGGACAACTCAAATGAAAAGCAATGTATTTTTTTTTACTATAACTTAAGATGTAAACTTGTGAGAACTGAAGGCTGTAAAGAAAGGGTTCTTACTGTAAGCATAAAAAGACAAGAGTTAGACATCAGCAGATTCAAAGAAGTATTTATTCCTTCACAGACTTGGGCACTGTGGGGGTCCACTTTCCAAATGGGAAAATGGCCATCAGCTAAAGATGGGATTTTGGTTTTATAGGTTACAATGATGTAATTGGAAACTGTGTACGTGCAGTTTTACATTCAGGAGCAAGTTTATGGGTCAAAACTTTAGTTTAGGAGGGTAGTTGTAAAAAGGCCAAAACTCATTGTTGTCTGTAGGGATAAGAATCTGGATCCTGGGCTGGGGAGATAGCTCAGTTGGTAGAGAGCTTGCCTTGCAAACACAAGGCTCTGGGTTCAATCCCCAGCACCACAAAAAAAAAAAAAAAAAAAAAAAAAGGAGTCTGGATCCTGAGGAATGAGTACTCAAATCTTGCCAATTGTCATTTTGGACTAATTTTCCATGGGAGAAGGTGAAGATTTAGGACCAACATTCCATATGTACCCCTTTCCCCCAGGGTCCATTGTTATTAAGAAAGAATGCCCTAGGAGAGGTTTAATGTTTGACCAATTTTCCCTCCCTCCTTCCAAGCCACACAGATCCTCCATTTCCTTGGGGAACTGTCTCACAGGAATATTATTTTCCATAACCCTTCAATACTTCCCACATGGCCTTGCACAACTCTTTGTAGGAAGATGTAGCCATCTCTGAGAGTCAAATCTGTTTCTATGAGCCTTACCATACCTGATTAACACAAACCCAAGGTACACTTGCAGCAATGCCAAACCTACAAAGTTTCTCAGGGTGTGTGTCCAGCCCATTCCTTTCTGTTAGGCCCTCCCATCTTAATGCAGGGAATAGGAAGGACTGTCAGGGGTAGGAGGATAGGAAGGCAACTACACCTCAGAAAAGTAAGTGTGCAAACATGGTTCCTGTTTCACACACAAACACTTGTCATGGCAGCAAAGTTGGGCCACAGAAGAGCCACAGGAGCAGACAAAAGCCCTCCATCATCAGGAGTGGAGCCTGACTTGAACCCAAGATTCACATGCTAGTTCTCTTTCTACTTCTTCAATTACCTTCCCAGTGGACACTTTAAAGAATCAAAACACACAGGTCTTTTTTGTCTTTACAAACAGATTAGACTTCCTATGAGAAGAAAATGGCCTGTCACCACTTTATGAGCTCTCCTCCTCCCATTGGTATTAGGGCATGTGACCAGCTCTCTGCCACCTCTCAGGACTCAGGACTGTGGGAAGATGATCACCTTACCCTGCACAGGTAGGAAGACTGTAAAATTCTAAAGGACTTTTCTGCCACAGTTTCATGGCCATTGATCCCTCTAGTCAAAGTCACTAGATGTGTATCACTTCCTGGGCACTTCACTACAATCAACCTCAGCACACTGACACTTCAGGGACTATGATGGGACCCCAAGAAGCAGGGAGACACTGCGGAGCACCCCTAGGTGTCGGTAGATAAGTGCATCTGCACCATCTAGTGGTCATGAGTGGCAATGTCGGGAATCTTTGCATCATGACCCAGGATTTTCCATATAAAAAAGACATAGTCCTCCCAAACTAGTCCTCTTAATAGTGGTCACAGAGCAGCGACATGGTTTCCAGAACTTCCTAAACAACTAACTGGTTTTTGCTTCCACCTCCAGAGAAGTGCAAGTCAAAACGTTTACAGGATTTTGACTATTAGGCTTATATGTGCTGAAGGTCTTAAAGGGGACACTGGAACAATATTCCCCAGACTCCTGAGAACTAAGAAATAATAAGCCTAGCCCCTTGTATCTCAGGATCTAGTCACCTTGGTTGTAACTGGCTAATACTGGATGCCTGTCTGCAAGAGGTCAGTGAGTGTGCTTATTATAAAAAGTATTTTTGCAAAGTGGTGAAAAAATCCTGTTCATGGAGGAGAAACCAAATCAAAGCATAGTTATTTAGCCCCAAGTGTGCACCTGGAGGGATCATGAAAATTAGGATATCTGAACCACCCTCAGTCAGATACTACAGTTCTATGGTGTGTCCTGATAATCTGCATTGCTATCAATTTCTCTGGTAAAACAGATGCTGATTGGGGGCCCACTACTGGGAACACATCCTGAACTATATTGTGACTTAGGCTGGACTGTTAAAGGACAGGAGCAAAGGACCTTTAAATGTTTATCAAAGAAAAGAAAATGAGTTGCTAACAGTTAACCTCTGGATAGCACTTACAAGCTCAAGCTCAACTGATAGCTAATACCTCCATTTTAGAAAGATCACAAGTTCCAACACAAGTAATTACCCCTGGGTTTACCCTTTTCTGCCTTTGGGAAGATCTGCATGAAATAAAGAAGGTGGGGGTCTGTCAAAAAGTAAGATATTTCCACACCCAGGAGCATAAGCTCTGGGTCACAGCTCCTCTCTTGAGGAGTCTACTATCTCTGCTATTTCTTTTAAATAAACTTATTTTCTATGTATGCCTTGGCTCACTCAGGTGTCAATCTTCAAGACCTGGGGACCCGATCCTGATTTCCCATATCAATAAGGGGAAGACAGCTTTGAATGGTGAGAACACCAGTCTAAATAACAGAACTATTTTATAAAGTGGGCCCACTGTGATGACCCCCACATGCTTTCTTTTCCAAGAAGCTATTTACCTGCATCCCTGCCTGGTCTAAGTGGATGATTATGGCATATTGCTCAGATAAATTACCTATATTTTGCAGGAAAAATGCAGGTCTGAAATAACATTGATAAGAGAGACTCAAATTACTCTGAAGAGGGAGACTTTTGTGACCCTTTCCACAGACCAGATCCTGAAACTAGGAGTGATAAAGATAATCTATAAGAAATTATGGTTAAGAATCTAATTAGAAACAGCATCTGCCAAGATGACCTGGATTTGTCATTGGCAGTGGGGACATGACAGTCTGATGTCATCCAGCTGTCAGCAAAAAATCAAAAGTGAATACTGGGCAGGACTCTTTTGAAACTTCCCTGAGATCCTCCAATAAAATTAGAATGAAGAAGAGGAATATTTCTCTCTCCTCTCTGAGAGAATCCACTCTCTCTTGAGAGTATCTTCTTTCCCTTGTACTTTCACTTCAATAAACTCATGTCTGTTACTTTGAGTGACATGACTGAAATCTTTCTAATTTGATTGGAAGAATCAAGATTTGAAGATGGGTTTTTGCACTGCATCAGTTTTCCAGAAGTCACCCTCCTGTAAACACTAAATATTTTGAAGATTTCTCAAATCTGCATTGATCTTACTTCTGCCATACTGTTAAGCTTCCTGGATTTTCCTGCTCTTCAGGAAAACACAAAGGGAGAAAGTATAATATAGAGTTAAACACAAGGACAGTCTTTCTCCTCCACACAGTGGATGCCTCAGTTGAGGTAGTTCTTAATATGCATTGTAGATCTATTGATAAATGATTTGCTTGAAAATAGAACAAATAGTTGTTTACAAGCATGCCTACTGAGAAAATGCTACATATAATTCAGAAAACAATTCAAGGTCTTATAGAGACCATTTATTTATTCATTGGACACAATAGGCACAGTGCCTTCATCCCACACAAATGTTTGCTTTGAAATCTGAAGAAAAATAAATGAATTTAATATATCTTGGATTATATTCATCTTCATACAAGCCACTAGAAAAATGTAAATTTTAACCTTCTTTGCATAGGGAAGGAAATGTGAAAGCAGAAACAATTCTCTAGGACTCTTGATTGATGTGCTCCAAAACGTGGCCAGAATTAGGTCATTCTCAACGTTTGTATGGATTTAATTTCTTTAAGCCACATTTTTATTAGTGCATTATTGTTGTACATAATGTTCAGATTTGTTACATATTTGTACATGCACACAATCAAACAATATTATTTAACAAATATGATTCCCCAGGATTTGCCTCCTTCTTCACAACTTGATGCCACCCTTTGGTCCCTTTCCTTTACTGATCTCCCTTTGATTTTTAGGAGATTCACCCTCAGCTTTGTTTTCCTTTTTTCCTACTCTAGATTCCCTAGGGAGACATATAACCCTTAACCTTTTCACTTTGACTTATTTCACTTAACATGGTTATCTCTAGTTCCATGCATTTTCTGGCAAAGACACAATTTTATT
>NW_025920409.1:0-38087 GCF_902686445.1 Sciurus carolinensis
GCTACAGGACATATATTTTATTGGATTTTTAGGTGATAATATGAGTGTCATATTAGTATTTCAAGGTAGAGGGGAGCTAGTATATTCATTTTAGATGCTATACTATGAATAACACATTAGATTTAGAGGCCGCAGCACAGCTTTTATAATCGTATTTCATACTCTAGTGTGGATATTATATTAATATTCGAGTACTCTGTTAATCTGATAAATGTGTTATCCATTTCTGATGTAATATCAGACAAATTATAGTAATATTAAAGGACAGAACAACTTTTGTATAGTTTTCCATGCTATTGTATGCATATACAGTTAAAAGGACATGGAACAACCATAAAAGGAATATTGTATTATTATTGAAGTTTACAGGAGAGCTCTTATATGTGTTATAGATGGTCACTATGGATATTATAATCATCCTTAAGGTCCCAGGGAATCTACTATATTAGTTTAAAGTGGAATAGTAAGAATATTTCTTTAGCATTAAAGATCACATGACAGCTATTAGTTTTAGTGGGCACAACAAAATTATTACATTCATACTGAGGGTACCAAGTCAGGCAGCTATTGTGTTAGGTTGAGATTTTATAGAATGGAAAGCATGTTAGTATGAAGATCCAGAGTCTAGTAATTACAGCAGTTTTAATGCTATAGTATGAATATAATATAAGTATATAAAGAACAAGGGGCAGTTTAAAAAATATTTAAAAAAATAACAGAATTCTTTTTTTAAATTTAACTTTATTAATTTATTTTTATGTGTTGCTCAGGATTGAACCCAGTGCCTCACTTGTGCTAGGCAAGTGCTCTAACAGTAAACCACAAACCCAGCACCAAAGGACAGTTTTTATATGAGTTTAAGAGGCCATATATTCCATATTACATAAATTTGAAAGGACTCTGGGAAACTCTTAATTTTGGATATAAAATGATTGATAATATGTTGGCATTAAAAGTCAAAGGACAACTGCTATATTAGTTATAAATTCTAATGTATGAAGATTATGTTAATACTAAAGGACACACTACATACTAAGGATATTATGTGAGTGTCAGCAGTCACATTGAGGGTATTAGTGTCTTCAGTTACAGTGAGTGTATTATGTGTGTGTCAGGTTCTATAGTGAGGATATTATGCTAGTTTTAGAGGTCAAGTGAAAACATATGAGTGTCAGAGGCCAGAGTGAGGGTATTTATGTGAGTTTCTTGTTTCAGAGTTATGATATTTTGTGAATGTAAGTTGTCAAATGAGGTAGGTATTAGATTTTGTTTTGGTGAATATTCATGTGTGGAAAAGCATGATACTCACAATGATCTCAATCACATAAAATATGAAGTTGTGAATGTATACTCATGACCTGGAAGGCATATCCAAGTAAACTGCTTGCAAATTAATAACTTTGTTCTTTGCTTGTAATTTTATTTTTTCTGTAATTTACATGTTAATCTTTAAAAAATGGTATTTTTAAAAAGTGGTCAAGTGAGGATTGTATATGAATGTGAGAGTCCACAGGGCAAACTACTTTGTGAGTATTTTAGGCCACAGTGAAGATATTATGTGAGTGTTAGAGGTCAAGGGAGAATATTATGTAAAAGGGACCAGAATGAGGATAAGTAAGTGTCATAGACCACATAAGGATATTCTGTGTCAGTGGCTAGAGTAAAGTAATTACCAGAGTTTCAGAGACATTGTGAAGGCATTATGTGAGTGTTGGTAGGCAGATAAAAGATATTATGTGAATGTAAGCTGCCAGAGTGAACATATTATGTGTCTGAGGCCAGAGTGAGGGCAATATCTGGATTTCAATGGCTACAGTGAGGACAGTTTGTCAAGGTTAGTGGTCAGAGTGAGAATATTATGTGAGAACCTGAGGTCATACTAAGGATATTATATGAATGTCAGAAGCCAGATAAGGATTTTGAGTGTCAGATGTTATAGTGAGAGTCTAATGTGAGTTTAAGAGGCCACATGGAGGATATTTTATGTGTGTCAGAGACCAGAGGAAGAGTATTATGTAAGCGTCAGAGGTTACAGTATAGACATTATGTGCATGTAATTATTCATAGTGAGGATATTATGTGAACGTCAGAGTCCAAAGTGAGGGTATTATGTGAGTGTGAGAGGTCACATGTTATGTGAGTTTCAGAGGTCACAGTGAAGATATTATGTGAAAGCCAGAGGACACATTGAGGTTTATATGTGAATGTCAGAGGCCACAATCAGGATTTTATGTATCAAGGTAAGAATGAGGGAATTTTTTGAGTCAGACCAAGGGAAGATATTATGTGATGGTCATGGCAACAGTGAATGTATTATATAAGTTGTCAGAGGACACAGAATATTATGTGAGAGTCAAAGACCATAGTGAAGATATTGTGGGTCAGAAGTCACAGTGAGGATTTTATATAAATGTTTGAGGCCACACTGATGACGCGATATCAGTGTCAGAGGCCAGACTATGTTTATTGAATGTCAGAGGCCTCAAGGAAGACACTCAATGAGCGACAGTGGTCACAGTGGTCTCAGAATATTATGTGTCAGTGGTAAGAGTGATGATATTATGTGAGTGTCAGAGGCTACAGTGAGGAATTTATGTGAGTGTTATTGGCCACAGTGAGGGTATTATATTAATGTGAGAGGCCACATTGAGGATATTATGTGAATGTCAGAGGCCACTGTAATGGCATTTTGTGTTTCAGAGGCCAGAGTGAGAGTATTAAGTAAATGTCAGAGGTTTAATTGTGTATATTATGTGTTAGAGGCCACAGTGATGGTATTATATGAGTGTCAGAACCAAATGAGGACATTATATGAGTGGCAACTGTCCCAGAAAGGATATTGTATGAGTGTCAGAGGCTACATTTGGGATATACTGTCAATCACAGGGACAACACTGTGGAAATTATGTGGGTGTCAGTGGCCACAGTGAGGATATTTTCTCATATCAGGGGCCAGAATAGGATATTATGAGTGCCCCAAGTCACAGTGACAGTATTATGTGAGTGTCAGAGGTGACAATTATATTATGTGAGTGCATAAGACCATATTGAAGGTATTTGGTGAGTATTAGAGACCACATTGAGGGTATTATGTGAGTGTCATTTTGTGAGTGTCATTTGCCAAGTGAAGATATCATGTGAATATTAGGGCAAAAGTGAGTATATTAAGTGAGTGACAGAGGTCACAGTTAGAATATTATGTGAGTGTCAGAGATCAGATTGAATTTATTATATGAATATCAGAGACCAAATGTGGATATTATGTGAGTGTCAGAGACTACATTGCAAGTATGATGTGAGCGTCTCAGGTCACAAAAAGGTATTATGTGCATAACAAGTCATACTGAATGTAATATGTGAGTATAGGAGGCCAATCTGTGTGTATTATGTGAGTATCACAGGTTAGAATAAGAATACTATGCCAGTATCAGAGACCAAAATGATGACATTATGAGTTCAAGAATTCACAGAGAGGATATTATATCAGTTTCAGACATCACAATGAGGGTATTATGTCAATGTCAGAGGTTAAGTTGAGGATATTTCATGTGTGTCAGAAGACCCAGTGAAAATATTTATGTGACTTTCAGAGGACACGATGCAATATTAAGTGAATGAAAGAGACCAGAGTGGTAGTAGTCTGTGTCTGAGGTCAAAATGTGTGTATTATGTGATTGTCAGAGACCAGAATTGGGGATTTATGTGAGTGTTAGAGTGTACAGTGAAGGTATTATGTGAGTGCCTGAGGTCACAGTGTAGTTACTATCTGTCAGAGGTAGCACTGATAATATTGTGTGCCAGAGGCCAATTAAGAATATAATGTCTGTGTCAGAGGTTGAATTAAGTGCATGATATGAGTGTCTGAGATCACATTTAAGTTATTATTTGAGTGTCAGTGGTCAAAGTGTGAATATTACATTAGTGTCAGTGGTCAAGTGAGGATATTTTGTGAATGTCATAATACAAAGTGAGGGTATTACATAAAAGTAACAGATATCCCAGTGAGGTTATAATGTGATTATAAGAGGTCACAGTGAGGACATTATGTGAGTGTCAGAGGTCATGTGAGGATATTATGTGACTATCAGACTCACAGTGAGGATATCATGTGAGTGTCACATAACAAGTGAGGAAATTAGGTGAGTATCAGAGGCACCAGTGAAGATAAATGAAAGTGTTCAAAGCCATTTCAGAAAATAATGTGAGTGTCAAAGATCACAGAGAGGACATAGTGTGAGTATGAGTGGCCACAGAGATATTATGTCAGTTTCTAAAAAAGAACAATGAGAATATTATTTGAGAGTCACAGGGCTCAGAAGAGGAATTATGTGAGAGCCAGAGGACACATTGAGGGTATTCTGTGAGTGACCAGGCTATGTAAGGATATTTTGTGTGTGAGAGAGGTCACACTGAGTTTATTATGTGAGTAACAGAGGTCACACTGAGGATATTATTTCAGATTTAGAGGGCAAAGGAGGGTATTACATGTATGTTAGAGACCACAGTGTGTATATTTTATGAGTGTTGTAGACCACAATGAGGCTATTAAGTAAGTGTTAGAGGTCACAGTGAGTGTAATCTGTGAGTGTGAGATGTTAGACAAGGGTATCATGTCAGTGAGAGAGATCAATGGAGGACATTTGTGTCACAGGTCTGAGTGAGGGTATAATGTGTCAAATGTCACATTGAGGATATAACATTAGTGTCAAAAGGCAAGTGAAGATATTTTTGAATGTCACAAGTGAAAATGAGCTTATTTTGTGAGTGTGAGATGTCAGAGTGAGGATATTGTCGAGTATAAGAAATCACGTCAGGCTATTTTGTGACTATCAGAGTCACAGTGAAGATAATTTTGAGTGTCACATGGCATAGGGAGGTAAAGTGTATAGCACAGTGACATATATTATGTCAGTGTCAGTGGTCACAGTGAGGTTGTTATGTCACTCTTAGGGTTTCATGTGAGTTTCAGAAGGCACTATGAGGAGATATGAGTATCAGAGAAAAAAGTGAGGTTATTATGTCAGTTTCAGAGGCCACAGTAAAAGGATTATGATTGTGCCTAAAGACACACTGGAGGTAGTTTTGGAGTGACAGAGGCTCAAAAGAAAGATATGTTTTCAGTGTCAGAGGTCACTATGGGGGTATTATGTGAGTCTAAGAGGCCATGTTGCTTGTATAATGTGAGCTTCAGGGGTCACTGTGTGGGTATTTGGTGAGCATCAGTTATAAAACAGAGGTTACTACCTGAGTGTCAGAGGTCACAGCAAATTGAGGATAATATTTGAGTGTCAAAAGACAAAGTGAAGGTGTTATGTGAGTGCCAGAGGACATGTGGAGAGAATCGTGTGAAAGTCAGAAGTCACAGAAAGGATACTGTATCTGAATCAGAGTTCACAGTGAGGTTATTATATGAGTGTCAGAGGTCACACTGAGAGTATTTTAAGAGTCATAGGTCCCAGAGAGGTTATTATGTGAGTCTCTGAGACCACAGTGAGGATATTATATCAGCATCAGAGGTCACAATAAGGTTATAATGTGAGTCATAATTAATGATGAGGGTATTATCTAAGCATCACAGGCCACAGTGAGTGCATCATGTGAGTGTCAGTGGTCACACTTAGGATATAATCTGAGGCCACACTGAAGGTATTGTCAGTGTCAAAGGTCACAGTAAGGGTATTATTTGAGTGTGAGAGGTCACAGTGGGGGTAATATATGAGTATCAGATGTCACACAGAGTGTTATGTGAGTGACACAGAAAAAGTGAGATTATTATGTGTCAGAGGATATAATGAGAAAATATTTTCAACATCATGGGCCATAGTGTGGATATTTTATGACTGTAACAGGTTATGAAGAGGGTATTTTGTTAGAGTCATAGGCAAAATGAGGACATTGTGTGAATGTCAGAGGTCACATGGAAGTTATCATATAAAAATAAGAGACCAAGTAGATGATATAATGTATATCACAGGCAACAGTGAGGGTATTATGTGAATATCAGAGAGGCAAAATTGAGGATATTATTTGAGTGTCCATGGTCCTTTTCATATTACTAAATGAATAAAAGAAGATAAAATGGGATATTATGTCAGTGTCATAGGACACAGTGAGGATAGTAAATAAGTGTTCAGTGTCACAGTGAGTGCATTATGTTAGTTTAAGAGGCCATGCTAAATTATTGTGTAGTGTCAGAGCCCAGTGAGTTATTGTAATATTGTCAGTGGCCACTGTAGTGCTATTATGTGAGTGTCAGAGACCAGAGTGAGGGATTTATGTGAGTGCCAGAAGCCACAGTGAGGGTTTCATTGCAGTTTCAGATGCCCCAGGTAGGATATTATGTGTCAGGGGTGCTCTGAGTATATTATGTCCATGTCTGAGGTTGCTCTGAGATAATTCAGTGAGCCACAGAAGACACATGGGGATATGATGTCAATTAGAGGACACATTGAGGGTATCATGTTTGTGTCTCAGGTCACACTAAAGAAATAATATGAGTGAAACACGTCACTGTGATGGTATTATGTCAGTGTCAGAGGTCAGAATAAGGGTGTTATGTGAATGTCAGAGAACACAGGAGGGTATTATAAAAGGTCAGCAGCCAAGTGAAGATACTATTTGAAAGACATAGGATAAAATGAGGGTATTATGTGAGTGTCAGTGGCCACAGGAGACTACTATATGTCTGAGATCATACTGACTATCCTGTTTTCATGTCAGAGGCCACAGTGTGGATATTTTGTGGGTGACAGAGGACATGTGACAATAGTTTGTGAGTGCTCAAGGCCATAGTGAAAATTTTTATTTTTTGTAATCAGAATCCAGAGTAAGAGTATTACATAAGTGACACAAGAACATTAAGGATATTATGTCAGTATCAGAGGAAAAGTGAGGATATTATGCAAATGCCAGAGACCACATGAAGGTATTATGTGAGTGTTTGAATCACAGTGAGTAAATTATATTATGCCAGAGGTCTGTTGAAAATATTGTGAGACTGCAAATTGAGAATATTTTGTAATTGTCAGAGGGCAGAATGAAGGTACTAAGTGATGGACAATAGGCACAGTGAAGGTATTAGGTGAGTGTCAGAAGCCCCAGTGAGAATATTCTGAGTGTCAGAGACCACATTTTTGGTATTATGTGTCAGAGAGCATATGCAGGTGTTATATTAGTATTTGAGTTTACATAGAGGTTATTATATGAGTGTGAGAAATCACAGTGAGTGCATTTTTGAGGATCAGTGGTCACATTAGGGTATTTTATCAGTGACAATGTTTATACTTAGGGTATTATTTGAGTGCCTGAGGTCACAGAGTATAATATGTGAGGATCAGAGTTCACAGTGAGAATACTATGTCAATGTCACAAACCAAGTTGCTGAGGGGGTTCAGGCAACAGGGAGAGAGAGGATATTCTATGTTTTACAGGTCACTTTGATAGTTTTATATCAGAAGTTCCAGTTGGAAATATGTGAGTGTCAGAGAAAACAGGGAGCAAATTGTATAAGAGTTACAAGCCACAGTGATTGTATTATGTGAGTATAAAATTCAGAAAGATATGTCAGTGTCAGTCACCAAGTGAGGATATTATATCAGTGTCATAGGTCACATTTGAGGTATTATGTAAGATTCAGAGACCTCACTGAGTATAATGTGTGTGTAGGAAGCCACAATTTTGGTGTTATATGAGGGTTTGAGGTCACAATGGGGAAATAATGTGTCAGTGGTAACAATGAAAGAATTATGTAATGTAAGAGACCGATTGAGGACATTCTGTGTCAGAGGCCACAGCATGGTATTATATGAGTGTTTGATGTCACATTTTACTGTATTATATGAGGAACTCATGTGATGTTGAGTGTAATACATGAAAGACACTTTGAAAATGAGAATGTATTTTTTAAATGTCAGAGGCCACAGTTAGGAAAAAATTTCAATTTCAGTGGCTATTCTGGAAAACAATATGAATATATTTGAACATTATAAGTATATTTGAGAGCATAAGATGCCATAGTGAGTATATTTTGTCAATGACAGGGGTCATAATATTATGTTACTGTCAAGGTCAAAATGATGATATTGTATGAATGTCAAAATAAGAGTGTGGATATTTTGTGAGAGTCAGAGGCCAAGTGAGGGTATTATGTGAATGTTAAAAGTCACAGTAGGGTATTATGTGAATGTCAGATGTCACATTGAGCATAATATGTGAGAGTGAGAGGTCCCAGTGAGGGCATTAGTTGAGTGTCAGAAGTCAGTGAAAATGCTATGTGTGATAGGCCATGGTGAGGGTCTTATGTGAGTGTCAGAGGCCAAGTAAGGATATTATGTGAAAGTCAGAGGCAAGAGTAATGTAGCATATCAGTGTAACAGGCCACAGTGAGGGTATTACCTGAGTGTAAGAGATTATAAAGAGGGCATTATGTGAGTGAACCAGGCCATGTCAGGATATTATGTGACTGTCAGAGGCCACATTGCTCCATTTTTGAAGTTGAAAAAAATGTTTATCTTGAAAGATTGACTAGGAAGTTTAAGGCAGATACCCAGGATTTCATTCATGCCCAGTACACATCTGTCTTGCCCATGATGATGAGAAAAATGGATGTGGGGTAAGAAGAGGGAATATAGACAAGAGGTACAACAAAAAATGCAACATGTTGAGATGAGGAGCCCCATATTCACCCATGAAGGGTAAGCTAATGGTTGCCAGGCCTGGTTCTTAGGTCTTGATATGAGGACTGGGCCGCTTCCCTAGCTAAGATCATTTTCTGAAAGACCATTTACCCTGCTAAGCCAAACTTAGGCTGGTAACAAACATGCCCAAAGTCCTCCTAGCCATGGTGTGTCATATCCTTCTGAGAGTCACAACTTGAGGTCAGTACATACTTGGCTAATTGAGGTTTAATTTTGCAGTTATTCCTTCTGGGCACATTGAACTAGGTGCTGAGTTGAAGGATGTCCCAGATTCTTGTGCATGTCTGACATGGCCTACAGTCTCCTAGGATTTTATAACCAGTGCAAGTATCAGCCTTAACAAGAAGTAATGACAGTAAGGGTACCAGGGCTCTAGTTTCATCCTAGTGGTGACAAGCAGCATATAAACATATGACCTTAAACAGTGCTGATGAAGGAACTGCCTTGTGGAGTCCTGCTGAGGGGTTCAGGCAGCAGAGAGAGAGAAAAAAAAGACTCAGAGTACTGCAGCAGTGACTGGCAGCATAGTCTGGCACCCTTGAATTCTCTTATAATGCTAGAGGACCAGCCAGAAGCAAAGGGTTCACTTGTGAGTATTCACCCTGGATGGTAAAATCCCTGATGTCAGGGTCAGGGCTCAATGCCCAGACAACATTGACACATTTGGTCCCATGGGAATGTTCATTTTATTTATGAATATTTAGGGGAAAACCCTCAAGATTACTTGGATTCTGCAATATCCAGTGCCATTATTCTTGGCATAGCACCTTCCATGTGGCAGGTCAGTTTAGGCATACCTAGATGAGCTTCCTAACATTAGTTCCCATTGGCAGCTATGTAGGGTTTGCAGGAGAGAGTTGGGTGTCCCAGACAGCTCTGAGGTTGTAAGTGGGGACAGTGAATCTAATCAGGCCACATATCTCTATATTTCTGCACACCAACCCCACAAATTTACTAGCAACATTACAGTTGAGTATGTTTGAGACCTTTTGCTCAACAAGTACATCATCAGATGGCACTGTAGTAATCTCATCATACATGCAATTTACTATTTTTATTTTTACATTTGAGTATTTTCTGAGTTACTTAAACCACTATATTTTTAACTATCATTCTTAAGTCTGCATAAGAGTTGTGGAACAATGTACCAATTAATTCAGCCATATTGCTTCTCTTGAATATTTAGGTTCCTCTAGTTTTTAGCTAGTATAAAAATAATCTGTAAAATTTAAAGATCTTACCAAAAATAGTAACACCAGAGTGACTGTAAAAGATTTTTGGTTGGGGAAGGGATTTTGTTGTGTCCCATCCCTTTCCAACAAGACCAGTCTTCCTTGTAATCCTGTTTCCTTTGCACAAACTCGGCCCCTGATTTGTTCAGAACTTTGCCCCCTTATACTGTTTGTGTCACTTGACCCTACTCAGCTCTCTCCTGGTGCAGTTGTGCTGAATCTTGAATGGTGGAAAGCAGCCTCTGCTCTTGGTTATCCCCCACCAACACTGGGATAGAACCTAGAGGTAGCCAGACTGAAACTCAGTTGTAAAATAGGACTGAGCAACAGGGAATAGAGCAGTTGACTGTGAGAGAAAAGAGCACAGGCCACATCCTGACTCCTGAAAGACACAATAATTCCATTGTGCTTTCTAAGGAAGATAAAATTTAGTCTATGTACAGCATCTGGTTTAAGCAGTCACATAAACTCTTTCCCATTTAGAGGGTGGAAAGAGTTGGAATCTTCAGGAGGAGGGTTGGGTGAGGATTTTTAGATATTTTTAGGTGACCCAAGCCTGTGATTTCTATTTCTATGAGATCATTAGAGTCCAGCAGATCATGTAGTTCACCTCGCAGGTGAAAGAATATCATTGTGACTGCATTGTCATATTACAGAAACAAGATTATTTTAGACTGAAGGGTTAATAATCTGTCCTTGGAACTAGAGCACAATGTAATTTGAGGTGGAAATATTTTCAGTTTAATAAATGATAAACATGTGCCAGGGGTCAGGGAACATTGATTCAATATAGCTGTGCCCTAGCTGGTTGTGCAAGATGGGGACACAAATACCCTCAGGGCTGGCTTTCTTCTCTGTACACCTGAGGGCTTTTTCCAGCATATTCTCAAAGGCCCTTTTTTCCTTTGGTGGTTCCTCTGTTTTCCCATGGAGATTGGTCTCTAGCATACATTTTAGAAGCAGATGGACAGTAGGACAGTAGGAAAAGATGTGACCACTCAGCCTAATTCTGCCAAACTTCCTGGGGACACTGTGCAAACCTGGTTTCATCCTAGAGCACTTAACAAGCAATAACCACAGAATAGTTAAATTGGGAGTTATGATATCACTCAATGATCAGGAAAGAAGGTGCTGGAAAAAACCATGACCCCTGGATTAGATCACATCTAAAAGGGTATGTGGTTGGAAACTAAGGATGCAGTGACCAGGACCAGTAACCTGGTTTTGAAGTGTGTGAACTTGATTACATTTGGGGTAGTATATCTTCCTGGCCTTCTGGCTAAGGGAAATTGGGACTTCCCTTGCCTTTCTCTCAGAGTGCAATGGAGATTGAAGGAATGCCTATAAAAGTGCATGTAGCAGAAGAGCACAGGGGTCATTTGTGTTCTGGTGTGACCCAGTAGCTCCAATTCTCCAAGTTGAGTCTGAAGACCATGCCTCAGATGAATAATTTTGAATGGTGCACATATGATTGGTAATTAATTTAGTAGTTCTATGGGATTTTGAAGTCAATTTTTATTTGGGGCAAATGATACTCATTTTTATCAAAAATTGCCATAAACCATTGAGGTGTTAATTACTTTTTTGTAAGTATAACAGGCAAGGTGACTTAAGAAAAATAAGTAAGAGAAAAATAATTCAAGTGCAAAAAGTACAAAGGCAATGTGAAAATACATATTTGTGGAAACAACTAGAAGATGTGAGCAGACAGAAAGTCTTTCAAACTCAGCAACAGACTGATGCAGGCCCTCCATGAGGTACTATCAGGGAGTCTTCATCCTTTCTGATTCCCTCTTCCTTTTCAAGTTCTATGATAATATTTTTTGTAACTCAGGGAGAAAATTAGTGAGCTGGTAGACCAAGAATGTTTTAAAACACATCTTTGGAGACTGGATTTGTCTTTATGTTCTGACTCTACCACTTTCAACACCCGTGGCCTTGGGAACAAAGTTTAATACCCTCTGAGCCCTGATCTCCTCATCTATGAAGTGGAGATGTCCTGATACCTGGGGTCTTCAACAGTGTCATGAGCTGACATAGAGGTTTCCAAGCTATGTGGTGTAGTCAGCTATTTCTTGCAGATCAGAGGGGAGTGTGGAAAGCTGTGGCAGAGAATGGGCTAGCAGTGACTGAGATTGGGGGTCTCCAATGACCTCATGTTTGTGGCATGCCTAGTGCCTGGGAATGTTTCTGTACAAGGGCACAGAATGCTGGATTGCTACTGTGGCAATGCCCTGCATAGGAAGACTTTATGTAAAAGTCCTATCAACTCTGATCTTGATCTCATGCTTATAGCTCCTGGGAAGGAAGAAATTTTTATGCTAGACAACCACAATATTTCACCAGTTCCACTTCTCCTGTGTCTGCCAACTTTAGAGTAACTTTTGACATTGGAATTTCTTGAGAGCTACATGTAGCTCCTAACATTAATCTTTGTGAGTATGGGTGGCAACTGGCTACTTAGATGTCCTAGTTTCTGTGACTTTCCTGAACACAGAGAATAATGGTTTCATAGTCTTTAACTTGATAATGGGACATATATAAATAAGGATTACTCATACAACTCTTTAGATCTCCATCTCCATCAGAGAATAGAGCTCCACCTAATCCCAGTGTAATCTTCAAAATCTTTTTAAATCTTCATTTCCTAATCCCCTTTTCCCTCTCACTGGAACTGAAAGTTTGGTCACACTGGTCACAGCAGGGGTATCTTCCCAGAGTGTTTTTATCTGTCTCCAGTGTCTGTTTTCTCTTCTTACAGAAGTAACTTCTAATTTTTCCTGGGATCTTTCCTCTGCATTTTACCCTATGGTTGGTGAGGTGGCAAGATGACCAAGTCTAAGAAATCAGAGCATGGAAACCCCCTGAACAAGGAAACACAGTCTGCCACTTTGGCTTGAACTGGTCCCAAAAGACAGTTTCAGAGGTCCACAAATGGCTGGTAAGAGAAGAGCATGAAATGCTTACTGACATCTTGTGGCTACAAGGGAGGCCAGAAAATGGGATGGAAACTAAGAGATTAAAAGACAAAAAAAAAAAAAAAAAAGACATCACTGAAACCAACTGACTGTGCCTGCAGTCAGAATTACCCCCAGGGTTTTCACTTGTAAAAGAAAAAACTGCCCCCACCTTTGTCTATGTTAGTTTGAGTTGATTTTCTTTCACTTATAAACAAGAGTACTTACTGACCTACTGTTTTTCTCAATTCCCTTTCATTTTTAGTAATAAAGGGAGGAAAGAATGGTAACAAGGAACAACAGAAGATGAAATATCCAAAAAATCCAATTGCCTAATTAATAAATAGTCAAGTGAACTAAACATTTCTCAAAAGAAGAAATATAAATGACAAAAAATATATACAGAAAAATGTTCAACATCATTACTAATTAGGAAAGTGTAAATCAAAACTATGTTGATATTTCATCTCACATCAGTCAGAATGGCATTCATCAAGAACAAAAATAATAGATGCTGGAGAGGATATGGAGAAAAAAGAACACTCTTACACTATTGGTGGGACAGAAAATTAGTATAACTATATGGAAATCAGTATGGAGGCTCCTCTAAAGGTTAGGCATGGAATGATCATATGACCCAGCTATACCACTATTTATATTTATCTTGAAGAATTCAAGTTATCATACTACAGGGATACATTATTATCCATATTTATAGGGGCATAATTCACAATTGCTAAACTATGGAACTCACCTAGTTTCATCAATTGATGAATGGATAAAGAAAATGTGGAACAGATACACAATTGATTTTTACTCAGCCATTAAGAAAAGTGAAATTGTGTCATTTGCAGGAAAATGCATGGAACTAGAGACAACCATGTTAAGTGAAATAAGTCAAACTGAAAAGGTTAAGAGATATATGTCTCCCTAGGGAAGCTAGAGGGGGAGAAGGAAAGCAAAGCTGGGGGTGAATCTCCTAAAATCAAAGGGAGAGGAGTTAAAAAAAATGAGACCAAGGGGTGGGACCAAGTGGGGAGGGAGGAGGGAAGTACTAGGGAATCATATTGGTTAAATAATATTGTTTGATTGTGTGCATGCTACAAATATGTAACAAATCTGAGCATTATGTACAACTATAATGCACTAATAAAAATGTGGGGAAAAGAAATTCAATCTATACAAGACTTGAAAATGACCTAATTCTGGCCATGTTTTGGAGCACATTTTTCAAGAGTTCTAGAGACTTGTTTCTGCCTTCATGTGCCCTTCCCTATGCAAAGAAAGTTAAAGTTTATATTGTTCTAGTGGCTTGTATGAAGATGAATATAAACCAGGACATATTAAATTTATTTATTTTTCTTTAGATTTCAAAATAAAACACTTCTATGGGATGTACACACTGTTTATATTGTGTCCAATGGATAAATGGACTCTGAGAGTTCTTGCTTTTTTCCCATATTACATGTTGCACTTTCTGAGTAGGCATGTTTGTAAACAACTATTTGTTCTATTTTCAAGAAAATCATATCTTAATAGATCTACAATACATATTAATTACTACATCAACTGAGGCATCTACTGTGTGAAGGAGAAGCAGTCCTGGTGTTTAGCTCTATATTATACTTTCTCCCTTTGAGTTTTCCTGAAGAGTTGGAAAAGTCAGAAAGCCTGACAATGTAGTTGAAATAAGATCAATGCCGATATTGAGAACTCTTTAAAATATCTAGTGCTTACAGGACGGTGACTTCTAGGAAACTGATGCAGTGAAAACACCCACCTTCAAATCCTGATTCTTGGAATCAAATTAGAAAAATTTCAGTCATGTCACCAAAAGTAACAGACATGAGTTTACTGAAGTGATAATACAAAGGAAAGGGGACACTCTCAAGAGAGAGTGAATTCTCTCAGAGAGGAGAGAGAAGTGTTCCTCTCTTTTCCTCTAGTTTTATTGGAGGATCTCAGCAAAGTTTCAAGAGAGTCCTGCCCAGGTCTGCCTTTTCACTTTTGATTGTTAGCTGGATGACATCAGACTATCATGACCCCAAGCCAATGACAAGTCTAGGTCACCTTGGCCGATGCTGTTTCTATTTGGATTCTTAACCACAAATTCTGATAGATTATCTTTATCAGCCCGAGTTCCAGGATCTAGTCTGTGGAAAGGGTCAAAAAAGTCACCCTCTTCAATGTAACTTGAATCCCTGTTATCAATGTTAAATCAGGTCTGTATTTTTCCTGAAAAATATAGGTAATTTGCTGAGGAATGTGCCATAGCCCATCCACTTAGGCCCAAAAGGGATGCAGGTAAATTTCTTCTTGGAAAAGAAAGCATGTGGGTGTCATCACAGTGAGCCCACTTTATAAAATAATTCTCTTCATTAGATAGGGGTTCTCATCACTCAAATTTTTCTGTTCCTTGTTGATATGGGAAATCAGGATCATGTCCCCAGGTGTTGAAGATTGACACCTGATTGAGCCAAGGCATGCATAGAAAGCAAGTTTTATTTAAAAGAAATAACAGAAATAGTAGACACCTCAAGAGAGGAACCAGGACCCAGAGTTGGTGCTCCTGGGCGTGGGAATATCTTGCTTTTTGATAGATCCTCACCTCCTTTCTTTCTTTAGATATTCCCAAAGGCAGGAGAGGGTAACCTCAGGGGGTAATTATTTGTGTTGGAACTTGTGATCCTTCTAACCTGGAGGTATTAGCTATCACTTGATCTTGAGCTTGTAAGTGCTATGCAGAGGTTAGCTGTTAGCAACTCATTTTCTTTTCTTTGATAAACATTTAAAGGTTCTTTGCTCCTGTCCTTTAACAGTTCAGCCTAAGTCACACTAGGGTTGAGGATGTGTTCCCAACATTGGGCCCCCGATCAGCATTTGTTTCACCAGAGAATGCAGATTCTCTGGCCACTCCCCAGACCTGCAGTATCTAACTCAGGGTGAATCAGGAATCCTAATTTTATAATCCCTCCAGGTGCACACTTGGTGCTAAATACCTATGCCTTGCTTTGTTCTCTCCTCCAAGAACAGGACCTTTTTCACCACTTTCCAAAAATGCTTTTAATGATAACCACACACCCCAGGCATACAGGCATTCAGTATTAGTCAATTACAACCTAGGTGCACAGACCCTGAGATACAAGAAGCTAGGCTCATGGTTCCTTAGTACTCAGGAGTCCAGGGAATATTGTTACAGTGTTCTCTTTAAGGCCTTGAAACACAGTTAAGCCTAATAGTCAAAACCCTGTAAATGTTTTGACTTTACTTCTCGGAGGTGGAAGCAAAAACTGATTCGTTGTTTAGTAAGTTCTGAAAACCATGTCTCTGTTCTATGATTGCTATTGAGAATACTAGTTTTGGAGGACCACATCTTTTTTATATGGCAGATCCTGGGTTGTGGTGCATAGATCCCTACCATTGCCCCTCGTGACCACTAGATGGTGGGGATGCATTTACTTGCTGGCAACTAGAGGTGCTCCACAGTCAGTCTCCCTGCTTCTCTGAGTCCCATCATAGTCCCTGAAACATCAGTGTTCTTAGGTTGATTGTAGTGAGGTGTCCAGGAAGTGATATGCATCCAGGGGCTTTCACTAGAGGGAGCAATGGCCATGATACTATGGCAGGAAAGTCCTTTAGAATTTTACAGTCTTCCTACCTGTGCAGGTTAAACTGATTATCTTCTCACAGTTCTGAGCCCTGAGAGGTGGCAGAGCTCTGGTCATATGCCCTAATACCAATCGGGTGGAGGAGAGCTCATAAAGTGGCAACAGGCCATTTTCTCTCATAGGAAGTCTAATCTGTTTATAAAGAGAAAAAAGACCTGTTTTTTTTTTTTTTTTTTTTTTTGATGCTTTAAAGTGTTGACTGGGAAGGTAACTGAGGAGATGGGAAGAGAACTAGCATTTAAATCTTGGATACAAGTCAGGCACCACTCCTGACTATTTGTAGGGCGGTTTTGACCTGCTCCATTTCCAACCTGGGCTGGTTCACCCCTCCTTAGGGAAGCTGGTGCCCCCCCCCCGCTCCTGGGAGGTCACCATATTGATGCCAAACTTAGTGCAGACACCCGATTGTCATAGTGCACTACAGCCCAGGACTCCTGGACTCAAGTGATCCTCCCACCCATCTCCAGAGTAATTGGGACTACTTGGCACCCATGTGCCTAGTTACTCATGGCTCCTCAGGATTGTTGAGGTCCCCTGGATCCCTGATTTGGTAAAAGCCACTTTGTGTTCTGTGTGTTGATGGTCCTATGAGGGTAAGCACAGGACTCCTCTCCACCACTTTATTCCCTGTTCATACTAATTGTCCTAATCCCCAAGAAAAGGCACACACTGCCAATGGTTGGAGTTACATGCCCCCTGCCAGCGGCTCTACCTTCCCCTTTGGTCCTTCCAGTGAATTCATATAAGGGATTTATCTTCCTGAATTTGGAACCTGGTCTCCCTCTGTGGAGATTTTTACCAGAGACACAATGTGGGACACATGGCTGTGACATAATGACTCACAGAAGTACCCCTGCAAAACACCAAAATATATCAGATCCTAAACACCTATTTGTTTGTTGGAAGATAGGCTCCCTTTGTCCTCCCACAGGTCCTCTATCTTAGGCTTAGGGATATTCATTGCAGGTTACTTTACAGTCCTCCTTGTTCTTGAGAGATTTATTTACTCCAATCTTGCCCCTAGGCAGAGAGCTCCACAGCTGGCAGCTTTAAAGGCACTTCTCTCACAGAGCAGGCTTAATTAAGGTGAAACAAAAAGAGAAGAAAATGACCCCCCAGGCCTTAACCTCAAGAATTGTAACTTATGAGGATGAGGAGACAGACGCCAATAATAACAAAGGCCTCCCACTGTCTGCTCCTCCCCCTCTACACCCTTGGAGTGAATTGCCCTCTCTCGCTCCCTCAGGAGTTCCCTCCGTGAATCACAGAGCTATAAAAGGGTCTTATTTTTCTCTGAAGAACCCTTTTGCAGCATACCCCATCAATTTGGTCCCAGATGGGGGTGGAAGGTCTTGGATCCCTGGCCCACTCCCAGACCTGAGCCCCCTTAGAAAGGCAGAAGTGAGAGAAGGTTTAGTCCCACCAGCACTGTTTATCCTATACTAACAGTGATGTATGCCTGTTTAAAGGGAGTCCCAACAGAGAATGTAGATCCAAAAGTTTCCTCTCTTGGACTATAGGAGAAAGTGAAACAAACCCTGGAGTTCCCCCCACCCTGGGGAAAATGACAAAGAAAACATGGCAGAGAGAGAGCAAAAGATTACCCCTCTCCAGTTACTCCTCTTTGTTCTCTGCAAGTAACTGGAGAACAGGACTTTCCACTGCAATAAATCTAGGTGGAGAAACCTGTCTAGCCACACTCCTCATGGCCCCCTTCCCACCTTAAATAACCCTAAACAGCCCAACAGCCTGTGGCATGTTCAGTAACGGGTATAATATAGCAGCCCCATTCCTCAAAAGTAGTGGAAAATATTGCTTCATGATTTTCTGCATCCAAACCTAAGCTGATTTCACAGCCAGGAAAAAGTGTTAAAAGTTCCTAGGCAATTTCCCCTGCATGGCCTTGCAGAAGCCTGTATTGGAATGTAAACTGCAGTAATCTTGGGGGGGGGGACCAATCTGAGACTGAAGAAAAAAATGTGTCCATTTTAAACTTCTTCTGGGCTGCAACACAAAACTATCTCACTTTCTCTCTCCTACTCCCTTCCTCTCACCCGTACTCTCTGCCTTCCTCTTCCTCACTCTTTTATGCTATAATTGATGGTTATTGTTTTATTTTTTTTTAGGATTCTTGTTTTGTTTTTCTTAAATGCTATATTTTTTGAGCTCATAATTTTGATCCTACATACCTAGTTTTAGGAATTTTTGATCAGTTCTATTTTTATCCAACTCTAGTGTTATTTTTAAACATCTGTTACATTGCAATGGAGATAAACATTACAAGGCCTTTGCTTTTGTGTTATGTGTATATGCTATTGTCTAATGTCGTATTGTCTATGTATATACCTGAAAAATTGACATGAATAATAAGCATGCATAAAATTAAAATTTAAAAAATGGATCCAAATAGTTTTAATTCAAGTGATTTTAAAAGGTTCAATTTAAATTGGGCAAACTAATAAAAATAAAATGTCTTTGAAATTAACTTGCAAATCTCTAGGTGGTCAAATAAAATGTTGATGTTTATAAATGTCTGATATAAATTTTTCTAGGACTTTTCTTCAACAGGAAAGAGCCAGCAAATACCAATCAATACTCTTGTCTAATATACTGGTTTTACAGTAAAATAAGTAAATTAGACTTAACATGTATAAGATTACTCAAATGTGTTTGTTAGAGACATCTGATTAATTTGCAAAGTTAAAGTGCTAGTTATTAAATAACATCAAGTACTCTTAACTCCTTTAAATCCAGGGGGTAACATACTTAAACTTTATTGGTGTTTTCAAAGATTGGTGAATAAAAGGGGTTTAAAATTGATTTGTGTTATCACTAAAAAACAATGTAACTCAGAGTTAAGTTCTAACAGGTAAAATTCTATATACAAAGGGCTCCAAAAGTTTCAACTGTGTTTTGATTAGAGCACTATAAACAACAAAGTGTTCAATCTTGTTCAAATGGAGTAATTTAGCTAAATTCAGAAATTTCAGGATCACCTTTCTTGAAACATCAGGCGCCTGACCCACACTCCCTTCCTCTTTCCTCTTACCATCACCGTGGAGCCTGTGCTTGTTTTGAATCCATGCTTGATTTCATTCTCCATCTAAAGTGGCCAAGAGAGGAAGTGTCTCTGATTTCCATGGGAACCATAATGCCACCACTCTGTCATGCCACCCCTCTGTGACCTCAGGTGCTGTCTGTAGTACAGGCATAACAGAAGCCACTCCTCTACATCTAGGTGGCTCAAGGCCCCAAGAAAGCCCCTGGGGAGAGAGAGAAAGTGCATCCTCCAACCAGAGACTGGAAACTCTGCACCTGCCACACCTGCCATACCTGAAGCCTGCCCCTTCCACTTCAAATAGAGTCACTCTCCCATCTTTTGCTATCATGGCGCAGAAGCACTGGAAACCTACTGAGGCCATTTTCAGAGTGGAACAGATTGCAGTTGAAATGATTGAGAGATCCCGGAAATGAGTTTCAGTCACTTATCATACTCCATTGAATCTTGAGAGAAAGAGCTGTAAACATAACTAGTGGCAGATGGACATTGGATGAGGAAATTTTTTTCCTGCCAGCAAATTTTGGTTCTGGGACCCCAGAACCTGTGAGCCATCACCACTTCCCTTTCACTGTTAGATTTACTGGCAGCATCTGGCTGAGTTGCTGAGGCATTCCCTAATTTAAGGAAAAAAGATTTGCCAAGGAGAAACACCTTCTTCTATCTCCCCCATCAATGAGATCGTAGGAAAGATTCAGCACCTCTCCTGGGTTGTGCCGTTTGCCCAGATATCTCCTCATTAGAAATTTTCCAAGGAAAATGACAGGAGGAAAAAGAGGAGTGAGGAAGGAATCAGCAGATTGTGATTGGAATGGTTAGGGATCCAGGTGTGAGTGATCCCAGAAATCTCCCTTCCTACTCACCACCTGAGCATATTCTGATTAGCACTTAGGCCTGTCTCTCCTCCTGCCCCCCAGCCTCCATGCTCACTGCCATCATTTTCTGATCAGTGATCAGCTACAAGTCTTTTCCTTCTTCAATAGATAGGGATAAACTTTTCCCCTCATGACACACCCCTAGATTGTGGGTCTTGACATGCACAAAAGGTTCCTTGCAGGATTGCTGTGAAAAGGAAGATGAAGAGTTCCTTAGAAATTTGTTGGTTTGTCTGGGGCTGGGTTTTCTGCAAAGAATTTGACAGTCAGACCAGTAGATGATTTAGAGGGTAGCTAAAAAGGTCTCCTCTGGAGTCAAAGAAATAGCTCCTTTTGGAAAGTGCTGGCCTAGCATGTGTAAGGTCTGTGATTCAAATCCCTGGCCTCTCAGAAGCGGGGGAACAACTCTTCTTTGTATGCCAACCCTCCCTCATCTCAACTGTTTCTCCTCTTTTCATCAACTCAATCAACACAGTTGAAAAAGTACCAGTTGGATATGCAAATCATTTCCAATCAGACTTTCAGCATGGAGCTGCAATCAAAGTTAGCAGTGCTTCCCAGGTCACCTGCATTCTAAAGAGGAGGTGTTCCTTGAGATGAGTCAACTCTCAGGAACTGATAGGTTAGATCATTCTCATAAGTATGCTCATGGGGGTGTATCCTCAGCAATTTCTTGAAGAAGACAATGCTCACCAGGTTGCAATGGCAGAAACTTCAAAATGACAACTGCACTCGTCTTTGACAATGACCAGGCTTCTTGAACACACTTCAGACTCTGTGTAAATGAAGTGGACTTGCACACCTCAGCACTTTCCACGTGAACCTCAATGTCTTCTGGAAAATCAAGAGGTGAGAATCAAATATAGCTGCCCTTGGTCCTGGATTTTCTCAGTCAGTTGTCCTTTGCATGGGGTTGCAAATTCCTTAAAGTCAAATTGTATGATTTGGGGATGAATACGAGTTAGCTCCTGCTGATAGCATTCAGGAGGAACAGGGGGACTTTGAAACCTAGTTTCCCAGTATCACTGGAGATCCAGTGTCAACAGGAATGAAGCTCTTTCATATACTGTTTTTAATTTGGATTGAGGTTCTCAACAGTTGCAGTGTAGAATTGTGTGAAGGATATGGTGTTTTCACATGCATCATGGTTCTGGGAATGAGTGGATTGTGCTTCACAGGGTCAGGAATGACACAAGAAACCCTATCTGAAAGAAGTCACACTGAAAGAAGGCAAGCAGAGGCATTAGGCCTGTTGTGTGTTGGTGGTGGATATAAAAAAGTCCAAGAAATCAAAAGGATTTAAAAATTTGACATAGCTTGAGGATACACTCCTCCTGCTCACTAAGGCCTATCAAACTTTTGAATGTTCTTTAGCATATTCTGTTTTGATTTTCAGGTTTTGCCTGCAAATAACAATCCTAGGACCCCAGACCCTGTGAGCCATCATCACTTCCACTGTTTTTTTTTTTTTTTTTTCCTTTTGCGGTGCTGGGAATTGAACCCATGCAAGGCAAGCACTCTACCAACTGAGCTATATCCCCAGCCATATTTGCCTGTTTTGATTTACTGAGAGCATCTGGCTGAGTTGCTGAGGCATTCCCTAATTTAGGGAAAAGGTTTTTCCCAGGAGAAACACTTTTCTCTACCTCACCTTTAGGGATGCCAGACTAGTTCTGGTGCATGTAAGCCCTCCTGAGTGAAGACCCCCAGACTCTAGGAGTTGGGTGGAAGCAGGCTAGTGGTGAGCACCCTGAAAACTAGTTTATTGCAGGAAAGGTATACATTTTATAAGTTTCTTGCCCAATAACAATGTGCCATGGGGGATCAGACCACCAGGCTTCTATAGAGTTTCCCTTGGTAACACTAGGTGAACTTGAGGTAGTTGTTTACATTACTTTGTTGGAGAATTGGAATGCTCCTCTCTGCAAGTTTACACATTTGAGACATTAACTGCTTTTAACCAAGAACTAGGATTTCTCCCAACATTTCATCACATTTCATTGTAGAAAAACTAAAAATTCTTCCAATAAAGAATAGTGGCAGCACAGACACATACAGTGCTTTCTTATTTTTCCACAAATGAAATCAGACTGACTGGAGAGTGGCCACATGATGAAAAGAGGGGCTGGGAGACTCAGTGGGGAGTCATCACAGTCTGCTGCCAGATAAAACCCAGAAATACTGGCATCTAGAATGTGAAAAACATCCACAGGAGGAAGAGTTCACAGCTGTGCCAGGGAAACCTGGCTGAGTGGAAGATAACAATCTCCCCTCTAGTCAGCTGTGGAGAATCCCACCAAACCATTTAGTCAATGCAGAAAAGAAGTGGACCACCAGCCATGCATGTTGGTCATGTTCAGTGGGGATCTGACATCAAGACCTCACCACTGCCTAGGAATATCACACAGAGGAAGTTATACCTCAAAAGAACCCACACCTAAGAGGGTCCTTCTAAATGCATGCAATACTTCAGCATATTAACACACACAATATGAGAAAACAATAAGACCCCTCCAAAATTTTCATAGTTGCCCAATAACTGCATCCAAAGACTCTTTTATTCTGACATCCACTAAGGAAATGAACTGAAAAATTACTGATTGTACTCTAACCACAAATGTCCCATTCTAGAAGGTTGCTATTTGGTTAAAAGTTAGATGTAAAACTCATTTGAGGCTATTATCTGCCTCAACATAGACAAGGATTTCAAGGGATTATGGAAGCTTTAGCCAGCATTAATGACTGGTACTGTGAAATTAAAATTTTGCACCTTTGGGAATAACCGTACTTGGACATAAATGAGATCAACGGCAATCACAGTTATGTATATTCATAATTTTAACTGTTTACTCATAAGTCTTATAGTTAATGTTTTCATCAGTAAGATTTTACCAATAAAAACACAAACACTATTCAGAAAAAATGCTTCAATTACTAGAATAAAACTCATTTTAGGTTGCCTTGATTTCCAATGATTTTTTTCAGACTCATTAGATTGCATTAGATCTAAATATTAATTTATGACATTTAGATTACTAAAGAATTTTGCAAAAGATCATTTCATTTAAACTAATTTACATTCTGGATGTGAGGAAAATAGGATGAAACCATGAATTCAAATCCCCATTTTTACTGGTTATTTTCAGTGACTGTGGCTGCTTATTTTCAGTGCCACTAAGCCCTTCCTCCTTTTCCTGTGATGTTACATCTAACAGTACATCTGTTGACAAATGGATAGTTTATTTAAGTTACTTAGTACTCCTGGAAAAAGTAAGAGTCTATCAAATTAAAAACTAATAATAGGCTTTATATTAGATCATCATTTACTTTCAAAACTATCTTATTGTTCTGTGTGTTTGTGTGTGCTTGTGTGTGTGTGTGTGTGTGTGTATTCATGTTTTGTGATTTTTATCCAGTGACTTTTGCAACCTTAGCAATTACTCTACCAATGAGTGCTATTGCCAAACCTATTGTACTTTGAGACAGAGTCACTCTAAATTGTTTAGGGTGTCATCAATCATGCCATTCATCCATCTCAGCCTCCTAAGAAGCTATGTTTATGTGTGGCCAACTATACCCAGCAAACACTTACCACTTTATGCATGGTTTTCCTGATCGACAACTTCAAAACTCATCAGTGAAAAACTACATGTCAGCAAATTTAATGCATAAAAATAACTCAAAGAATTATCCCTCCAGAAAAGTTAAAAGTTGCCAGAAATAAATTTTTAAAAATATCTGAAAATATTCAAATTCACAAATTTGTATTCTCTCCTTGTAATAATAACTTTTCAACATCCTCTGTTCATCAATATCATTTCCTAATGACTGATACTTCTTACTTATTTGTCAATGAATACCTTCATATCTAAAATGTTTTTTCCACTATTTTGACAAATTGATTTTCTTCTTTTAGTAGGCAAACTATTGGCTCAGTCCTTCAGGACTATGGCTATCCTTCCTGATACAGTGTTTTTACACCTTGGGGCTATCTTAGTAAACCAGCAACTATTCTTTTTAGACCTAACAAATTGACCCGTAAAAATTTTCTGTACAAATCTAATCCATTTGCTCCCAGATTGTTGGGGATGTTTTTATATGACCTCAGTGTCAACAGTTCTAATTATTTGAAACAATAACTGAATAAGTTTTTGGTAAGAAGTAGTTGAGAAAAATGGTGCCTTTTCTGGAGGTTGGTATGAAGAGAGGTTTAAGGAGTGAGATTTTCTGCCAGAGGCAGGAAATGATAAGAACAAGGGAGGTTGTAGCATGACACAGAGAAAAGCATCAAATGGACCCGTATTTGTGTAACCATACAGGGGTGGGTGAGGAGTAATGACAGAGGACAGTATGGGCAGGAAAAGGAATAAAGGCTGATGGCTGCATATGCAGTGGAGCTACACCAATACCAATTCTGTGGGTGGTAGACATGAAGGGCCTTTGTGTGAATACAGATGAATAATGGGACAGCAACAGTGCAGTGTGATGTTCATGCAGGCCTGAATGGAGGGAGTGTTTCCAGAAACACAGAGGATAGACAATTTTCAGTTCCATGTAAAGAATGAAATTTAATTAAATGAACAAATTTAAGAAGCTGTGCCAGTTGAAATGCTTCCTCTGTTTCCTTTGCATTCCTTTCCAGAGTTACCTAGCTCATTTCCCCTTCCTGTGAGCTATTCAAAAGCAATTTCTAGAACTTTGGTCTTGAATTATTTTTTATTTTTACATTTTTTGTTTGGATTATTCCTACTACAATTTCTTCCCTATTCAGTAGCTGTATCTTAAAGTACATAAATTTGAAAACTATATGACTGAGATTCATCCACAGCATTATTTACTTACTAACTGATTAATGACTAATTTATTTATTTTTGAGATAACTTCTTGCTAAATTACTTCTGGCTTCACTCTTTGCTGAGGCTGGTCTAGAACCTGTGATACTCATATACCAGTCTCTGGGTTCACTGAGATTTCAGGTCTGTCATTTTACTTGGTTAGGAATATAATTTTTATATCTTCCTTGTTTTTCTCCTTTTCCTTTCTGCAGAGATATGCTTAGAAAAAAGTTATTTGTGCTTTCACTGGATCTGGTTATGACTGAACTAACGTTCAACAGCTCTTTATTCATACTTCCTCAAGGCAGTTTCCTCCCTTGCAAATCAGAATGTGGCCCATGGATGAGGATTATTGGAAACATCTTTAAATGTTTTAGAAAAATGGATGCAAAAGTCTATTGAGTACAATGTGCATTTTGAACATGGTCTCCAATATTTGATTCACTAAAGTTTGAGCATTCTTTGGTATACCTACTCTTCTACCAGTTCCTCTAACGTAACTTGCCTATTTGAAATCCTCACATTTTGTCCCGCAAATTGTAGGTGTATTAGTATTTATAATTTTTCAGTGAACATTTTATCAGGGTATACTTTGCTGATCCTTTCATAATAGTCCTACCTTTTTTCATTTCCAGATTATATTATTCTCCACCATATTTACTCTTCTAGGAAGTCAGAACCTTTCACATGACAATAAATCATATATATTTATGGTGGATCAAATGTGTTTATTTATAGCAAACCAAATATAGCCCTGGCATGATGTGGCATGCATTTCTTAGATACTTTACAATATTGATAAAGAAAAGAACTGTTGGAAAACTTTACTCTGTCCAGTGTTGTTACTGGAAACTCAGTTTTTTTCTAATGCTGTGCTTTTTCACTTTCTAATGTTTAACCTGAATTTACCTCCCATCAAAATGTGTGCCCACTTCTTTTGCTTTCTTTTGCTGTCTGTGATACTTAACTTTCTTTTTCTTTTTTCTCTCTTCTCCTTTCCCCTTTTTTATTTACCAACTTTCCTCTGATATAAGCAATGGGAAGCCATCATTATTTAGCAGAATTAGACTAGACTGAGTCATGGGATCCAGATGCCTGATTTCTAGAAACTAACAGGCACAAAAGTCTGTCCCAGATTACCAGAAAGCATGTGGTGCTGTGTGCCAGTGGTTCCCTGTCTCTTTCTGGAATATCTCCCCTAAAAGAATGGCTTCCCTAACTCCACTCTATCCTGTCAATCACAGAAGAAACTCCTCCAGGTCTTAACCCACTTTACCTGTGTATTAAAAATAAAGGAGTTGGGTGAGTAGCTGTTGTTGTTAGAGGCCAGAGTTGGTATGGCCAGATCTGTCTTGTCCCCTCTCATTTCAAAAGAGTATGGGCTCTTTTGTGTTTCTTGAGTACATAAGTTTTTTGGGAAATAGACTGAAAAACAGTCACCATCCTCCTCCAGCAGTTAACCCTTTCCTCATCCACATGGGACATAGTGTGGAGGTCCTCTCTCCCAAGTAGATTCTGAAATGACATTCATCTCCTTTATTGACATTCTCAATTTAATCTGTTACTGAAACTTAATAAGATATGCCACTTATTACCATTTAATTCTTTTTCCTTTCTATATATTTATTATGTTTAATTCTTCAACTATTAGAATCTACTAGTACCCATGTTTTAAATAAACATTATAGCCAAAGTTATTTTATAATATGTGGTTCTTACCTTCTATAGGTCCTGTTATGCCATGTTTTTCTCTTTGATATGTATTACCAGATAAATGACAAATGCATATCTAAGGAAGACTCAGAGAGAAGTCCTGGTAAAATTAATATCAATAATGAGGTGCATTAAAAAAAACAAGAATCAGGAGTTGGAATGGCATTAAATTAAAGAGCTTCTACACACCAATGGAAACAATTAATACCATAGAAATAAAACCTACAGAATGGGGGAAGATTTTTGCCACCTTATTCTCAAATATGGGATTAACATCCAGAATATGCAAAAATCTTACAACACTTATCTCCAAATAACAAATGACCTAAGAAATAAGTGAACAAAAGAACTACAGAGACACTTCTTTAAAAATAAATACAAATAGTAATAAGTATATGAAAAAAATGTTCAATATATCTAGCTGTAAGGGAAATACAAATCGAAAGTACACTGAAACTTTACTCCAGTTAGAATGTCAACTATTAATGTTAACAGGGATGCAAGGAAAATGTTCACTCATCTGTTGTTGGTGGAACTGCAAATTAGCACCATCAACCTGCAAAACATTATAGAGAAACTTCAAAACAATAGTAATGGGACCACTGCATGATCCAGCCATCTCAGTTACTGATAATATTCAAAAGTTCTAAACTAAGCATATTATATATTGGTAATGTAATGTAGTGGTAACATAATGTATATAGCAGCACAATTCAACATAGCAGGCAATGTAATCAGTCTAGGTACCAATCAGCAGATTAATAAACAATATATATATATATATACACACATATACATATATGTGTATAAAGGTGTATATATATATATATGTGTGTGTGTATAAATGATTTTTAAAAAATATTATTTGTAGATTAAAACAATATCTTTATTTTGGTGTTTTTTAATGTGGTGCTGAGGCTCAAACCCAGTTTCTCATATGTACCAGGCAAGTGCTCTATAACCAAGCTACTATCACAGCACCTATTAGGAAGTTTTACTACATCATAAATGAGAATGAAATCATGGCATTTGCTGTTAAATGAATGAAACATGAAAATATATCATGCTAAGTAAATTAGACAAGAGACTTAGAAAGTAAAAGGTTTCCATCATTTGAAGAAAGCTTTCTTTCATTTGAAGAAGCTAGACAAAAATAAAGGGTAAAAATGGAAAATATTATGAAAAATAAGAGAACAGATGAGTGGAGGAAATGAATTAAGACTGGAGAGAGGAGGGAAAGCAAAGAGCAATGGTGGAATGAATTTGAACAAAGTTTACTGTGTACACATGTGAGAATACTACTGTGACTTTGACCTTTATGTATATCCATAAATCACAAACTAAGACAACTATAAATAAACAGAAAAATGATCTGTGGACTAGAGGAAGGTAGTATCGGAGGGAGGATGAAAGGGAATGGGAAAGCATTGGGTACTAAATTGGAGAAAGTTTTATTCCATGCTTTATAATTATGTCAATATTAACCCTGATCTTATGTACAACAATAATGAAGGAAGAAAAAGAATTAAACCACAATAAAAATCTACAAAAACTATATGAACACTTGGAGAATAAACAATACATTTGCATGTTCAATGGAACACTGATGAAGTTGGGGTAAATTTTTAAAAACCTCAGAACGAAATGAGAATAGAGATACAGCATTCCAGAATCTATGGGACACACAAAAAAACTATCTCCAGTGTTTTATTTTCTTTTATTGAAACATATTTAAACACTATAGTGGGATTCTTTATGACATGTACATAAATTTGCATAGTAGTCCCTTTCTTTTCCTTCCTGTCTCTCTTTCCTGATCTAGCAAAAGCAGTTGTAAGAGGGAACTTCATAAAAATGACTCTCTACATTTAAAAATTTGAGAGATATCAAATAAAAAATCCAATGTTGCAATGCAAGTATTAGAAAAAACAACAATAAATCAATCTGAACAAGTAGAATACAGGAAATATTATTTTTCAGAGTTTAAACTATAAAATAGAAAATAAAGAAAAAATACAATGTAATAAAGGAACAAAGTTTGGTTTTGTAAATGGAAATTGATAAACCCCTATCCAAGGTAATGAAAGAGAAAGTCAAAACAAATAAATTAACCCAGAAACCAAAAGGGAAATATTACAGCAGACATCACTGAAATCCAGAAAACTACTAGAAATTATCTGGAAAATTTATTGTTCAATAAACTGGAACAACTAGAAAAACATTATAAAGACTGACATGGTAAAAAATGGAAAGTCTAGAATGTATTATGAAGTAGTAGATATGAATCTAAACAACACAAAATATGAATTGAACAAATGCAAAAATCCAACTTAATAGCAAGCAATTATATTGAAGCAGTAAGAAAAGGCCTCCAGGACCAGAGGTGAATGCAATGCAGAATTTTATCAGGTATTCAAAGAAGAGCTGATACTAGTGCCCCACCATTATATGTAAGAGAGGAAAGACTTCCAACATAATGCTACAAAGTCAGTATTACCCTGTTTGAAAAGGAAAATAAGAACACAACAAGGAAATAAAATTAAGGTCATTATCCTTGAGGGTTGTAGTCTAAAAATCTTCATAAAATGCTCACAAAATATATTCAACTTCACATTAAAAACAACAAAAACTGCTGGACAAAGTGGTGTGTTTTTGTATTCCCAGAAATTCCAGAGGTTGTCAGGTGATTTGTAGTTTCAGTCAACCCTGGAAATTTAGATACCTGGCTCAAAATGAACAACAAAAGGACCTGGAGGTGTGGCCAGTTGTAGAGTACACCTTGGTTAATCTCTGGGTTCACACACACACACACACACACCATACACCATGAGCCAGCTGGTTTTATTCAAGGGATGCAATAATGGTTTAATATATGAAAACTAATAAAACTAGTACACCAGATACAGAATCAAGGACAAAATCATAAGATAATTTCAATAGCTGCAAGAAAAGTCTGGCAATATTCAATGACCCTTCATTACAAAGCCCTAAGAAACTAGAAAGAGGAGGAACTTACCACAACCTACCAAAGACCAAGTGTAACTTTCCCTTAATAAATTAATTCTTCCTATTTAAATTAATCAAGCCATACTTTTGGCTTGCATTGATTCTTTTGTTATATGATGACTTACCACAGAATTGACTATTCCCACCATATTCTACAAATGTTGATTCTATACATATACCACAACTGTTGCCATCCTTGTTATAAGGATCCTGAGGCCTTAAACTTATATCTAAGTTGTTTGGCATCATTATGTGCATATGACAGATGATATGTAAAAACAATAGAGAAAATATATATATTTTTTAAATTTTACCTTTGGGCCAACTAATGTGAAGAGAAAAGGTGGATTGTTTCTTTATGCTGCAACATTTTAAAAGAGTGATTTCAACCATCTTTTTCTTTTTATTATCAGCATTACAGTTGCAGGTAATGTTCTGATTTCTGTTCCCTAGTGTCAGTGTTTTCTTCTGCAATAATAAAAACAAAGTAGAGAATATATGACAATGTTCCATAATTTCAAATCACTGAGCAACTCAGCAATAGGTATTCTTCAAATAGTTTACCCTCTTTCCTCGATTCATTAGAAGCTGGATGTGATTCTCCTTCTTCTTTTGGGACATTGTAAGAAGAAAAAAATATTTAGATGTAAATAAACCAAATATGAAAAATCACCATAATAATTTCCTTTACTGCAGGATACAAGAGAAAGAGAAAATATTTCTGAGTCATTCCAATATAAAATCAAACTTCAATTCTTCAACTTACTAAGTTTCTAATGGGGTGAGAATGATTAGAGATAAGAGAGAGATCTGAAATATTACTTCCCTTACCTCCAAGATAATTTCACAAATACTGACATACATAAAACTATTTTATTAATCCAAATTACCTAGGATAAATTGTAGTCATCTGTAATTTAGAGTACTTTTCAAAAAACTTAGAAATTTAAATGTGATATTTTGAATGAGCTTTTTTGACTTATATTGGCATGAATTATCTCATGAGGTAAAAGCATGAGACCTAAGATTTAAGAGTACCTTATAAATAAAATTGGTTGGAATCACAAAGAGTATATGCTCTGTCCATCTAGTGTGTCAGATAGCTAACAATAAATGTACATATAAATATTGATCCTTCCTAGGAAGAGAAGAAGAATGCCACAATCTTGTGGGGGCAGTGAAGGGAATCCACACACAGTTACTAAAAGAAAAGATTTACTAAAAACCAAAGAATAGTGACAGAGATGGCTCAAAGAACAGACATTGGAGAGATGTTTTCTGCAAGAAAATACTGAGTCTTGGAGTAAATAATTTAAAAAAATAAGCAAATTTTCATCTTAAGTCCAAATATATGCTTCATGATTAGAGGATGCTTGGAGGATATTCTTGTTACTACTTTCATTTTTATGACATTTCTCTAACTTGTTTGCTTCTTTTTATGGCACCAATTCAAGATAACTCACCTGATTTTATATAACCCACACATCAAAAGTGAATACAAACTTAAAGCATAAATTTTAGAATTCAGTAGAGTTAACTGATAGTCATTCCATGCATGTTACTTAGAATACTTCATTATATAACAATTTTTTTCTACAAATTTATTCATGTTCAAAAAATTAAGAAGTTTTTTACATTTGTAACCTTATTGTAGCTGCTCCAAAAAATATGCATATATATTTATTAACATTGAAAAGCTCATTAAAAATTGAAAGCTACAAAGTGAATAGTTACACAACTAAGCAAATAACTTAAACTTTGGTATCTCAGAATGTGACATAAGATACTTTTAGACACTATGACACAAAAAATTATGAAAGTAACATCATCATATGATTACTGAGAGTCTCTGCTTCTACAACTGGTTATTATTTTGCACAAGACATCTATCTTCAATTAAATGAAGAATTTTAAATATACTCTTAGTGGAAAGAGCCAGAAAGCATGGTGACATCCCTTTTAAATTATTTTATAATTTTATTATATTTTCATACCTTTATTTATTTACATAGTTTTATGTGATGGTGAAGATTGAACCCAGTGCCTCACACAGACTAGTCAAGTGCTGTACAATCGAGTTACAACTGCAGCTCTAATCCATAAATTAATACACATATTCTAAATTTCTATGTTTCCATAATTTCTAACATTATTTTAGTGTAAAAATGGGGCCAAGAATAGAAATAATAAAAAAGTTCTTCTATAAATGTATGGTAGTAAAATATAAAGGGTTCAATAAAAAAATGCAATGTGCTTTACTTATTTCAAATTATAGGCATGAGGAAAATTCCATGATTCTACAAAAAATAACTTGGCATAAATGTTAAAAATCATGTAAGTATGATTTAAATTTCACAATCATGTAAACCTAACAAAAAATTCTTGACCAAAAAATTACTTATTTTTTTTGCAATGAGAATCTTTTTTCTAATACAGTTTTACTCTCATTTGAATTTTGAAGCCCAGTATCCTCCAGCCCCCCTAAACTAAAATACTGAAATATAACACTGGCATTTATACATGTTAAAAAATATCAACATAATTCTCTTAATTTTTTTTTTCTGAGTGAATTTCCAAAAAGTGTATCAGGGAAACCAATGCTAAGTTTCAAGTATTAACACCTCAAAACTAAACATTAATAGCAAGAAAATTAATTATACAAAAGATCACTTTACCTTTAAATGAGATTGATAGTAGAGCTCATCCAGTAAGACAGGCACCATGGGGATCAGTATCAGTGGGATGACATTAGAGCAAAAATGTATAATAAATTGGGTAGGTAGGTTTTTATAAATAAACACTGGTAAAAATTTGGATTCACCAATATGAAATGCTATTTCTTGACTGATTTGATTAAAATATAAGCTGTTTTATAAAACTCTGCCTCAACTTTATCAAACTATGAACTAGTCAATGAATATACCCATTTTGTTGATAGACCTTTATTTATTTATCTATGAGTGGTGTTGAGAATCTCAATCAGTGCCTCACATGTCAGGCAAGTGCTCTACACTGAGCCACAACCAGGCCTGTCAAAGAACACATTCCTAATTCCATTTCAGACTGACAGCCACTATATTGGCAGAACTTGAGAACAGTTTATTCTCAGAAACTGCCTGTCTTGAAGGCTGAACTTGAAGTCCAATTAATAGCTATCATAATATTTTCTTTTTACCTGAAGTGGAACAGACCTTTGATAATCCAAGACAAGGTAGCAAGATGAAGACTGCCCTCTTTCTTGGTTATCCATGGATCAAATACCAAGTAAGGTAGCATAAAAAGTGTGGTACTGGTTCTTCAGCATAGATATCACCTGCAGAAAATACCCCATTTTGCAGGGTGTGATAATGCATGCCTGTAATTTGGAGATTGAGGCAGAAGCATTTTAAGTCCAAAGCCAGCCTCAGCAAATTAGTGAGGCTCTATGACTCGACAACACCCTGTCTCAAAACAGAACATAAAACAAAAGGGCTTGGGATAAGTCTCAGTGGTTAAGCATCCCTGGGTTTAGTCCCCAGTACAAAAAAAGAAAGGAAGAACAAAACAAAAACAAAATTAACTCAGTACAAGCAAGGTCCTAAGCAACTCAGGAAGACCCTGTCTCTAAATAAAATATAAGACTGGGAATGTGGCTCAGTGGGTGAGTGCACCCATGTTCAATCCCCAGGACCCATCAAAATATATAAACAATTAAATAAACCTACTGTTTTCCTTTAAACACAAACACTATACTGAGTTTCATGAAACCTTAAAAAATTTTCAAAATTGAATGTTCAAGCATATGTTGTTACGGGAATACTATTGTCAAGCACACTGAAATATTACAAATTATAAAATACCTTTTTACCTTTATTGGTCCCGCTTTATTCAGATCCACATGAACTATAAAGCACTTATGTTTACAAGCAATCAGATACTCAAGAGGAAAGAAGGCTACAAAAGCAGAATACTAGTAATTGTGCCTGTGTTTCCCTAAATATTATTGAAATATCGTTCTTCTTCTGGAATCCCACTCCTCAGTCTCTCATTTTCAGGACTCAGTGGCACCCTTCAACCTTCAATCTACATCTGTGAAGGCAGGGGCACTTTTATTATGATAAAACTTAGTCACGACACTTCCTGTGACAATAGGCCCATCCCCCTCATGGCAAGGAATAAGAGAAAATCTTTCTGATGAATGTACAACTTTAGGAAGACAAATGGTTACTGTTTCTAAGTTTGAAAATTAGAAAAGAAAATGATTTTCAAAAGATTGTCTTTATAAATATGTCAGAAATACAAAAAGCAACTGCTGTCTTGTCTCTTAAATACTTAATGATTTGAGTCCTGAGGAAATTTCATAGAGTGGTTTTAAATATCATGCCATATAATAGCTGACATTAAACATATCACCATTCTGCTTCTATCTTCTAATAAGGATTGGAAAATTTTTCTTAGAATAAAGTCATCTTAATTAGGAAGATTGATTGTGTGTGTGTGTGTGTGTGTGTGTGTGTGTATGCACCCACACTGCTGAGAACCAAGCCACGGCTCTCACATGCTAAGTAAGTGTTCTGCCACATGCCTGTGCACACAGTTCACCCACCCTGAGCAGCCTTCTGGTAATTCCCCAAGTGGCTCCACCCTACCCCCCCACGCCCCAACCCCCAACCCACTCTGCTCTGTCTTGCTACTCCTTGCCCTGCATTGCACTACCTTGTCCTGCCCTGCAGTGCCTGGCCTTCTCCTGATCCGAGAGTTGCCTGACCTGAGAGGAGTGACCTTACCAAGAGAGGTGCATCACCAATGGCGGTCGTTGCCACAGAATGGGTGGAGCATGTGGACTCCCTGGCCTCTCCTAGGTCTGTGCCCAACCCCTGACGCCTTCCTGTCCAGGATCCCCGACTTTCAGGTCTATAGCCCTGGGGTCAGTCTCAGATCGAGCTCCCTTGGCCCCAAGACACACCAACCTGAGACCCCAAGGAGGGTGGAGGCTTTCCCTGAGGATGGCCTGACCCCCTGACCTGAGGCATGCGGAGCATCCTGACCCAGGGGCAGGGGGCGAGGCGGCCTTCCCCTAAGGGAGCCATGTTTCCCAGGCGGCCTTACCCGAGTGTGGCGATAGGCGGCATTCCCTGGGGGCAGCAGCCTTACTGGAGGCAGGCTGCCTTTCCTGAGGGTGGCCTTCCCTGAGGGCAGGGCAGTGGTCCAGCGACCACGGGGGCACATGCTCCAGGCAATATTTCTCCACCAGCACTGAAGCAGCCAGATGCCAACACCGGACACAAAGTGGGGCCTCCAGAGCTCTGGCACACACGGAGTGGGCAGGTCTGGACCCGCGCTGCGCATCTGCCTGTGCAGCCCCACCTGTCTCAGCTGACTGAGAGCTGGGCATGTGCAAAAAGCAGGGCGATGTGGGCATGTCCCTGTGTGGCTCCACCAGCTGTGGACTCGCAGCATGTGTCTGAGTCCTGAACCACGGGACCAGAGGCGCCAGGAGGGAGGAGATCCTGCGAGAGTGAAGGGCTGCCCCGGGCCCTCCTGCCCTTGTCTGGGCACTGGTGAGCATGCGGATGCACTGATGGTGGTGCCCAGCCCAGCTGGTGAGCCGGCGGTACAGCAGCAGAGGATGGCATGAGCCATGCACCCCGGACTGAGACTGAGCAGCCCGAATGGAGGAAAAACCTGGCTCAGTTGTGTAGTGGGAACCTCCTTCAAAGGACAGGATGAGCCCTTTGTTAATCCCCACTTTGGCATGCTACCTGGAGGGTGCCTTGTCTCATACAGCTCGACTTCGCCTGTGGCCATGCATCCTCTGGCAGGGAGACCACCAGTAGGATGCCTTATTTGTAGTGATGAAGTTTATAGTTGTGCTTATCGACGGCCACTGTGATAAGCATCATCATGGTCACTGTTTAGTCAACCATTGTATGAAAGGTTCCAAGGAGCACAGAATTAGACCTATCCTTGCAAATGGGCTCTTAAGTAAGGAATGAAAGAGGGACACCTCCCTGGGCTCCCTAGGAGAAATGCATTCTAGGGAACAGCAACACCCAGCTCCCATGGTCTGGAGTTTTAGAATTTGGTGAAGTCCAACATGGTACCTTGAGCACATTAGAAAAATGGAAGTAGTATTTCCTAGTAAGGAAGTTGGCTGCTTTGTTCTGGCTCTGCTGTTAGTGAGTCATAAAGGGCAGGCAAAGGGGAGAGGCTGGATAGGTTTTGTTTTCTTTTATTGGCACACAGACAGTTTTGAATGTTAATGCATTAATAAATCAAATCTCTTCAAGAGATAAAGTAGCCCCTGAAATATATGCAATGCAGAAAGGTCAACCTCAAGAGCATTTGGGTCTCACAGTTACAAGGAAATCCAGGCTCAGATCAGGCAAAATGATCTGGTGCAGCTGGGCCATGGTCCTGCATGATGACATGCCCCTCTGCAGGCACTTCACAAGTCACAGGGTCACTGTGGCATCCCTGGGCATACTCGCTAGCACTTGCTTCCACAAACCTGCTCTCTGTGGAGGCATTGACAATGCCAGCCTGTGCCCTGAGAGTAGCAGTTCCAGTCAGGGACGATTTCCACCCACAGAGGCTATTCGGTAGTGTCTGCGGATGTAACTGACATCATACAGGTTTGTTTCTGTGACAATATTATTCTGGGTGCTCAGCATTTTTTTTTTTATTGACTGAATCTTACCAGTGCCACTACAGACCTGCCTGTGGTGTGGGAGATCACTGGGTTTGGGGAAGGAAAGCCTTCTGCCCCGCGGGTCCTGTTTGTACACACAGCCTTTCATTTTCTTCCCCAGCATTTTCTCCTGTGCATAATTAGGAAGAAGAATGACAGCGTTCCTGGCCTATTAAGAATGAAGGAATCTATGTTGGTTCCACAATCCGGCTATTGTGAATATGAACATTGTTGTGGCTGTATCTCTGTAGTATGCTAATTTTAAGTCCTTTGGGTATAGGCCTAGGAGTGGGATAGCTGGGTCAAATGGTGGGTCCATTCCAAGTTTTCTAAGGAATCTCAACACTGCTTTCCAGAGTAGCTGCATTAATTTGCAACCCCACCAGCAATGTATGAGTGTATCTTTTTGCCCACATCCTCACCAACACCTATTGTTGCTTTTATTCTTGATAATCGTCATTCTAATTGGGATGAGATGGAACCTTAGGTTAGTTTTTTTTTTTTTTCTTTTTATTGTAAACAAATGGGATACATGTTGTTTCTCTATTTGTACATGGCGTAAAGGCATACCATTTGTGTAATCATAAATTTACATAGGGTAATGTTGTTTGATTCATTCTGCCATTTTTTCCCTTCCCCCCCTCCCCTCCCACCCTTCCCCTCCATCTATACAGTCCTTCCTTCCTCCATTCCTGCCCCCCTCCCTAAACCCAACTCCAACCCCAACACTAACCCTTCCCACCCCCATTATGTGTCATCATCCACTTATTAGCGATATCATTCTTCCTTTGGTTTTTTGAGATTGACTTATCTCACTTAGCATGATATTCTCCAGTTTCATCCATTTGCCTGCAAATGCCATAATTTTATCATTCTTTATGGCTGAGTAATATTCCATTGTATATATATACCACATTTTCTTTATCCATTCATCAATTGAAGGACATCTAGGTTGGTTCCACAATCTGGCTATTGTGAACTGAGCAGCTATGAACATTGATGTGGCTGTATCTCTGTAATATGCTGATTTTAAGTCCTTTGGGTATAGGCCAAGGAGTGGGATAGCTGGGTCAAATGGTGTTTCCATTCCAAGTTTTCTAAGGAATCTCCACACTGCTTTCCAGAGTGGCTGCACTAATTTGCAGCCCCACCAGCAATGTAAGAGTGTACCTTTCTCCCCACATCCTCGCCAACACCTGTTGTTGGTTGTATTCTTGATAATTGCCATTCTAATTGGGGTGAGATGGAATCTTAGGATAGTTTTGATTTGCATTTCTCTTATTACTAAAGATGGTGATCATTTTTTCATATGTTTGTTGATTTCTTGTAGATCTCCTTCTGTGAAGTGTCTATTCATATCTTTAGCCCATTTGTCAA